>NW_016108172.1:150673-158613 GCF_001604975.1 Cebus imitator | reverse complement strand
AATGGCGCAATCTCGGCTCACCGCAACCTCCGCCTCCTGGGTTCAGGCAATTCTCCTGCCTCAGCCTCCTGAGTAGCTGGGATTACAGGCATGTGCCACCATGCCCAGCTGATTTTTTGTATTTTTAGTAGAGACGGGGTTTCACCATTTGACCAGGATGGTCTCGATCTCTTGACCTCATGATCCACCCGCCTCGGCCTCCCAAAGTACTGGGATTACAGACGTGAGCCACCGTGCCCGGCCTAATAGAATGATTTCTAATCCTTTGGGTATATACCTAGTAATGGGATTTCTGGGTCAAATGGAATTTCTATTTCTAGGTCCTTGAGGGATCATCACACTGTCTTCCACAATGGCTGCACTAATTTACACTCCCACCAACAGTGTAAAAGTGTTCCTACTTCTCCACAGCCTCTCCAGCATCTGTTGTCTCCTGATTTTTTAATTATCACCATTCTAACTGGTATGAGATAGTATCTCAATGTGGTTTTGATTTGCATTTCTCAACTAATGATGATGAGCATTTCTCTATATGTTCTTTGGCCACATAAATGTCTTCTTTTGAGAAGTGCCTGTTCATACCTTTTGCCCACTTTTTAATGGGGTTGTTTCTTTTTTTCTTGTAAACTTTGGGCAGTATGGCCATTTTCATGATATTGATTCTCCCTAACCATGAGCATGGAATATTTTTCCATCTGTTTGTGTTCTCTTTTGTTTCCTTGATCAATGGCTTGTAGTTCTCCTTGAACAGGTTCTTCATGTCCTTTGTTAGTTGTATTCCTAGGTATTTTATTCTCTTTTTAGCAATTGTGAATAACAGTTGGCTCATAATTTGACTATCTGTTTGTCTTTTATTGGTGTATAAGAATGCTTGTGAAGATCAAGTTCACAAATGTTCTGGAGGAAAAAATAATAAAAATAAAAAAAAAGAATGCTTGTGATTTTTGCACATTGATTTTGTATCCTGAGACCTTGTTGAAGTTGCTTATCATCTTATGGAGATTTGGGGCTGAGACGATGTGGTCTTCTAAATATACAATCATGTCTTCTGCAATTAAAGACAATCTGATTTCCTCCTTTCCTAATTGAATACCGTTTATTTCTTTTTCTTGCCCGATTGTTATGGCTAGAACTTCCAGTACTATATTGAATAGAAATGGTGAGAGAGGGCACCCTTGTCTAGTGCCAGTTTTCAAAGGGAATTCTTCCAGTTTATTGAGAGTTTTTAGATAAAATGCTGTTAAATTTTGTCGAATGTCTTCCTGCATCCGTTGAGATAGTCATGTGGTTTTTGTCTTTGGTTCTGTTTATGTGATGGATTACATTTATTCTTGCATATGTTGAACCAGCCTTGCCTCCCCAGATGAAGCCTACTTGATCATGATAGATAATCTTTTTGATGTACTATCGCTTTCAGTTTGCCAGCATTTTATTGAAGATTTTTGCATCGATGTTCATCAGGAATATTGGCCTGAAATTTTCTTTTTTTGGTTATGTCTCTGCCAGGTTTTGGTATTAGGATTATGTTAATCTCATAAAATGAGTTCAGGAGTATTCCCTCTTTTTGTATTGTTTGGAATAGTTTCACAAGGAATGGTACCAGCTCCTCTCTTTATGTCTGGTAGAATTCGGCTGTGAACCTGTCTAGACTTTGACTTTTTTTGGTTGGTAGGCTATTAATTGCTGCCTCAACTTCAGACCTTGTTATTAGTCTATTCAGGGATTTCACTTCTTCCTGGTTTAGTCTTGGAGGGTGTAAGTGTCCGGGAATTTATCCACTTCTTCTAGATTTCCTGGTTTATGTGCAAAGAGTTGTTTGTAGTAATCTCTGATGATAGTTTGTATTTCTGTGTAATCCGTGGTGATATCCCCTTTGTCATTTTTCATTGCATCTGTTTGATTCTTCTCTCTCTTCATTTTTATTAGCCTTGCTAGCGGTTTACCTATTTTGTTGATCTTTTCAAAAAACCAGCTCCTTGATTTATTGATTTTTTGAAGGGTTTCTTTGTGTCTCTATCTCCTTCAGTTCTGCTCTGATCTTAGTTATTTCTTATCTTCTGCTAGTTTTTGAATTTGTTTGATCTTGCTCCTCTAATTCTTTTAATTTTGACAATAGGGTATCAATTTTAGATCTTTCCTTGCTTCTCCTGTGGGCATTTAGTGCTATAAATTTCCCTCTAGACACTGCTTTATATGTGTCTCAGATATTCTGGTACATTGTGACTTTGTTCTCATTGGTTTTGGAGAACACCTTTATTTCTGCCTTCATTTCATTATTTATCCAGTAGTCATTCAGGAGCAGGTTGTTCAGTTACCAAGTAATTGTATAGTTTTGCCTGAGTTTCTTAGTACTAAGTTCTAATTTGATTGCACTGTGGTCTGAAAGACTGGTTGTTATGATTTCCATTTTGCATTTACTGAGGAGTGATTTACTTCCAATTATGTGGTCAGTTTTAGAGTAAGTGAAATGTCATGCTGAGAAGAATGTATATTCTGTGAATTTGGGGTGAAGAATTTTGTAGATGTCTATTAGGTCCACTTGGTCTGGATTTGAGTTCAAGTCCTGGATATCCTTGCTAATTTTCTGCCTCGTTGATCTGTCTAATATTGGCAGTGAATTATTAGTTTCCCACTATTGTTGTGTGGGAGTCTAAGTCTCTTTGTAGGTTGTTAAGAACTTGCTTTATGTACCTGCTGCTCCTGAATTGGGTGCATATATATTTAGGATAGTTAGCTCTTCTTGTTGCATTGATCCCTTTACCATTATGTAATGCCCTTCTTTGTCTCTTTTCATCTTTGTTAGTTTAAAATCCATTTTGTTAGAGACTAGGATTGCAAACCCTGCTTTATTTTTGCTCTCCATTTGCTTGGTAAATCTTCCTCCATCTCCTTATATTGAGTCTATATGTGTCTTTGCGTGTGACATGGGTCTCCTGAATACAGCACACTGATGGGTCTTGAGTTTTTATCCATTTTGCCAGATTATGTCTTTTCATTGGGGCATTTAGGCTGTTTAAGGTTTATATTAGTATGTGTGAATTTGATCCTGCCATTTTGATACTAGCTAGTGGTTTTGCCCATTAGTTGATGCAGTTTCTTCATTGTGTCCATGGTCTTTACCACTTGTTACATTTTTGCAGTGGCTGCTACTGGTTGTTTCTTTCAATATTTAGTGCTTCCTTCAGGAGCTCTTGTAGATCAGGTCTGATGGGGACAAAGTCTCTTAGCAATTGCTTGTTTATAAAGGATTTTATTTCTCCTTCACTTATGAATATTAGTATGGCTGGATATGAAACTCTGGGCTTGAAGTTCTTTTTTTAAGGATGTTGACTATTGGCCCCCACTCTCTTCTGGCTTTTAGGGTTTCTGCTGAGTGATCTGCTGTGAGTCTGATGGGCTTTCCTTTGTGGGTAACCTGACTTTTCTCTCAGGCTGCCCTTAGCATTTCTTCCTTCATTTCAACCTTGGTGAATCTGATGATTATGTGCCCTTGCTCTTTTTAAGGAATATGTTTGTGGTGGTCTCTATATTTTTTGGATTTGAATGTTGGCCTGCCTTCGTAGGTTGGGGAAGTTCTCCTGTATATATCCTGAAGAATGTTTTCCAGCTTGGATTTATTTTCCCTGTCACATTCAGGTACACTGATGAGATGTAGGTTAGGTCTTTTCACATAATCCCATATTTCCTGGAGGCTTTGTTCATTTCTTTTGTCTTTTTTCTCTAATCTTGGCTTCTCATTTTATTTTGCTTGATGGACTTGACTATTGAAACTCGTGTATGGTTTGCAAAGTTCTTGTGCTGTGTTTTGCAGCTCCATCAAGTTGTTTATGTTCTTTGATTTGGTTATTCTAGTTAGCATTTCATCTAACCTTTTTTTCAAGGTTCTTAGTTTCTTCACATTGGGTTAGAACATGTTCCTTTAGCTCAGAGAAGTTTGTGATTTTCTACCTTATGAGGCTGCCCTCTGTCGTTTCGTCAAACTTACTCTCCATCCAGTATTGTTCTCTTGCTGGTGAGGAGTTGTGATCCCTTAGAGGAGGAGAGGCATTCTGGTTTTTGGTGTTTTTATCCTTTTGTGCTCGTTTCTTCCCATCTTCGTGGATTTATCTACCTTTGGTCTTTGAAGCTGGTGACTTTCAGATAAGATCTCTGTGTGATGTTCTTTTTGTTGATGTTGAGACTATTTTTTTCTGTTTTTTAGTTTTCTTTCTCACAGTCAGGCCCCTCTGTTGCAGGTCTGCTGGATGTTCACTCCAGATCCTACTTGCCTGGGAATTACCTGCAGGGAGTGCAGAACAGCAAGGATTGCTGTCTGTTCCTTCCTCTGATAGCTTCATCCCAGAAGGGTACTCACCAGATGACAGCCAGAGCTTTCCTGTGTCTGGTGACTCTTTAGATATACAGGAGTCAGGGAACTGCTTGAGAAGGTAGTCTGTCCCTTGTCAGAGCTCAGATGCTGTGCTGGGACCTTCATTACTCCTTTTAAAGATTCTGGGCAGGAACGTTTAAGTCTCCTGCACAAAACTCCCAACGGCTCATTTTCCCAGGTGCTCTGTCCCGGAGGTGTGGCTTTATGTGTCAGCTTCTGACAGGCTGCTTCCTTTTTTTCAGAGATGTTCTGCTCAGCAAAAAGGAAGTCAAGTCATTTTGCCTGCAGAGACGTTGTTCAGCTGCCGCCTGCTTTGGGCTCCCCCCAGCTGCTGTGTAAACTTCTTCATGCTTTTGTTTACACAAGTAAGGTTAGAGCTGCTGTGGTAATGGCGGATGTCCCTCCTCCCATGGGACTCGACTGACCGGGTTGAGCTCAAACTGCTTCTACGCTGGCTGTAAAAATCCCAAGCCGGTGGGATTCAATTTGCTGGTTTCTGTGGGGGTGGAACCTGCAGAGCCAGATCACCTGGCTCCCCACCTTCAACCCCCTTTCTCTCAGGTGTATGGGTGACTCTGTCTCACAGGTGCTCTAGGCGCTCCAGGCACCAGTCAAAACAGCTGCAGAGATTTTTGCTGGAAACGCGCATTGGCAGCTTAATCAGCAGCCCAAATTTGCCCTGAAAACCTGCGGTGCGTGTTGGCATGCGGGATCTCCTGGTCTGTGGACTGCAAAGACCACAAGGGAAGCACAGTATCAGAACCAGAGCTCTGGAGTGGCCGAACGTCCCCAATGGCCTCCGTTGGGTAGAAGGGAGTGCCTTCCAGCTTATTGCACTTCCTGGGTGAGGCTACACCCCACCCTGCCTCAGTCTGTCCTCCTTCAGCTATACCCACTGTTAAATCAGTCCTATTAAGATGAACCTGGTACCTTGGTTAAAAATGCAGAGATTACTTGCCTTCTGAGTTATTCTCGCTGGGAATTGTACTGCAGAGCTGTTCCTATTTGGTCATTTTGGTGGAAATCTCCCTGTTTTAAGTTTTTTTTTGTTTTTTGTTTTTTAATAGATTCTGGATATTAGACCCTTGACAGAAGCATAGTTTGCAAATGTTTTATTATTATTATTATTTTATGCTGTAGATTGTTCACTCTGTTAATAGTTTCTTTTTTTGTGAAGAAACTTTTTAGTTGAATTAGGTCCCATTTGTCAATTTTTGCTTTTGTTGCAATTGCTTTGGTACCTTTATCATGAGATCTTTGCCAGTTTCTAGGTTTAGAATGGTATTTCCTAGATTATCTGTCAGTGTTTTTATTTATTTATTTATTTTTACAACGTTAAGTTTTACATTTAGGTCTTTAGTTTAAATCCTGTATATGGACTAAGGATGGAATCCGTTTTCAATCTTCTACATAGTACTAGCTAGTTATTTCAGCACCATTTATTGAAAACATATATCTTCCCAAATTCTTTTTGTCTGCTTTTTTAAAGGTCAGATGGTTGTAGGTGTGTGACATTATTTCTAGGCCTGTATTGTGTTGCATTGCTACAATGTTGCATTGGTTACTGTAGCCCTGTAGTATAGTTTGAGGTTGGTAATGTAATGCTTTCAGTTTTATGCTTTTTGCTTAGGATTGCATTAGCTATTCGTTTGTTGTTGTTTTCGTTTCATAATGAAATATAAAATAGTTTTGGTGGTTCTGTTAAAAAGGGCATCAGTGGTTTAACAGAAATAGCATTAAAGCTATAAATTTTGTTGGGCAGTATGCCCATCTTAATATTGGTCTTTTCTATTTGTGAGCATAAAATGGTTTTCCATTTGTTTGTTTCATCTTTGACTTCTTTATTCAGTGTTTTATAATTCTTTTCGAAGAGATTTTTCACCTCCCTGGTTAGCTGTATACACCTAAATACTGTGAATGGAATTTTTTGTTTTTTTAAGTTTGGCTTTGGTTTTGTTGCTGTTGATGTTGATGTACAGGAATGCTACTGACATTAGTATATCTATTTTGTATTTTGAAACTCTGCTAAAGTTGCTTGTCAGTTTAAAGAGCTTTTCCACTGAGACTGTAGGATTTTCTAAATATAAAATTATGTCATCTGCAAACAGGGATCGTTTGACTTCTTCTGTTTCTGTTTGAATGTTTATATTTTTTCTGTTCCCTGATTGCTCTGGCTGGAACTTTGAATTCTATGTTAAATAAGAGTGGCGAGAGAAGGCAGTTTTGTCTTTCTCCAGTTTTCAAGGATAAATTTCCAGCTTATTTTTATTCAGTATTTGGCTTTTGGTTTGTCATAGATAACTCATTATTTTGAAGAATGTGTCTTCAACGCATAGTTTGTTGAGAGCTTTTAACAAAAAAAAGATGCTAAATTTTATTGGAAGTTTTTTTCTGCATCTATTGAAATATTTTGTGTTTTTTATGTTTAGTTCTGTTTATGTGTTTTATAGCATTTATTAATTTTTGTGTGTGGAACCAATCTTGCATCCTGCAGATAAAACATAGTTGAACATACTAGATTAATTATTTGATGTGCAGCTAGATTTGATTTGCTAGTATTTTGTTGAGGATTTTTTTATCAATGTTTATCAAAGATATTGGCTTCAAGTTTTCTATTTTTGTTTTATCTTTGCCAGGTTTTGGTATAAGAATGATGTTCTTATACAATGACTTACTGAGGTGTCCCTCTTTCTCAATTTATTTGAAATAGTTTTAGTAGAAATGATACTAGGTCTTTTTCGTATATCTAGTAGGATTAAGCTGTGAATCTGTCTGGTACTGAGCTTTTTTTGGTTGGTAGGCTATTTATTACAAATTCAGTTTTGGAGCTTGTTATTGGTCTATTCAGGGACTACTCAATTTCTTTTTTTGTTCACTCTTGGGAGGATGTATTTGTCTAGAAACGTATCCATTGTTTTCTAGATTTTCTAGTTTGTGTGCATAGAGCTGTTCATTCCAGACTTCAATAGTTATTTATATTTTTGTGGGGCCAGTAATAATGTACCTTTTGTCATTTCAAATTTGAAACTTCTCTTTTTTTGTTCTTTCATTAATCTAGCTAGTAAAGTGTAACTTAGTATTTTCTTTAAGGATTTAACTCCTAGGTTTCTTAATCATTTGTATAGTTTTTAATGTCTAAATTTCCTTTATTTCAGATCTGATTTTGGTTATTTCTTGTCTTCTACAAGCTAGAGAGTTGATTTGCTCTTGCTTCTCCCATTCTTTCATTGACGATATTAAGTTTAAATTGAGCTCTTTCTACCCTTTTGATGTGAACATTAAATGGTATAAAATTTCCTGTTAACATTGTCTTAGCTGTGTTGCAGAGATTCAGTTATGTTGTATCTTTTTTCTCATTTGTTTCAAAGAATTTCTTAGTTTCTGCCTTAATTTCATTATTTACCCCAAAGTCATTTAATTGGAGGTTGTTTAATTTCCATGTAATTGTATGGTATCAATTTTTTTTAATTGAATTGTATTTTTATTAAGCTGTAGTCTGTGTGTGTGATTGGTATGATTTTGGAATTTTTGAATTTGCTGAGGATTGTTTTATTTCTGATTGTGTGGTCAA
>NW_016108172.1:149167-150576 GCF_001604975.1 Cebus imitator | reverse complement strand
AATCTCAGCTCACTGTAAACTCTGCCTCCCAAAATCAAGCAATTCTCTTGCCTTAGCCTCTCGAGTAGCTGAAATTACATGTTTCTATTATCACACTCAGCTCATTTTTGTATTTTTAGTAATGATGAGGTTTTACCATATTACCCTGGTCTCGAACTTCTGACCTCAGATGATCCGCCTTCCTCAGCCTCCCAAAGTGCTGGTATTACAGGTGTGAGCCACTGCACTCATCTGTGTTGTCAATAAATTAAGTATGTGCCACATTATAATGAGAAGAGCGTATATTGTCTCGTTTTTAGATGGAGAGTTTTGTAGATGTATATTTGGACTATTTGGTAAAGTGTTGAGTTTAGGCCCTAATCTCTTTGTTAATTTTCTGTCTTAAAAATCTGTCTAATCATCTGTCGGTTGTTGTAGTCTACCACAGTTATTGTGTCGGAATCTAAGTCTCTTTATCCGACTCGAAGAACTTGATTTATTCATATGCAACCATGAACTTTTGATAACACTTTTTCCTCTTCTGCGTTTTTCCCCATAAACATTCTTCCAAGTGCACAGTATGCCAAGGGCTACTTCTTAGATGCCTGAATCCAGTGTCTACTAAAATTCAGATGTCTAAGCGTTCAAAAACATGTCCAGAGACCTGGCTTCTTTAGGAGAAAATATAAATGAGAAATAAGTGGCTTTATTTTCCTATCTGAAATCAGGGGGATATTTTGCTCATCTTATGTGTAAGTTTTTTCTGTGCTTTTCAGAAAATATGTGTAAATAATTGTAACAGCTAAATAAACCATTTCTCATTCTTATGGACTCAAGATTGTATTCATTTAGGACCTCAGATTTATTGCTTTGTATTTTTACTTTGGCAAAGATTTATGTTTTCTATTTTTAGCCTTTTAAAGTAGACACAAATTTGTTTAAAGCTCATTCTGAGTGAACACAAAAGTTGAACACAAGGATGGGATTAAATTTAGCATTACAAAATAATAAAGTCTAGAAGATACTGATTAAGCTTTTTTGATAAGAAAGTGATTATCCAAGGTAATTAACGAATATTTACAGGATGACGTACTTATACTGCAAAAGCAGTTCAGTATATAAACTGAAGAGTGGAGTCTGTAGTTGTACTTTGGCTTCTGTTTATATCTATAAAACAATGAGCATAGTTATGTGTAGTGTTTGTAGACAACATGCATTTACATAAATTAAACAATATTCTTATTAGGCCATAATATTTATTTTGAATACATTTCTTTCTTTTTTCTTTTTTTTTGAGATGAAGTTTTGCTTTTGTTGCCTAGGCCTGATTGCACTGGCATGGTCTCGGCTCACTGCAAACTCCACCTCCAGGATTTAAGCGTTTCTCCTGCTTCAGCTTCTTGAGTAGCTGGGATTACAGGCACCTGCCA
>NW_016108172.1:144970-148300 GCF_001604975.1 Cebus imitator | reverse complement strand
CAGACTGAGAGCTGTTTTTCTTTTTAAAGCTTTGGGTGTCTTTCAGAAGCCCTTTTAGTACCTCATGGCATCTGTGAATGAGGTGCATGGTCATAGTTAGGGCTCTTGGGTCTCTCTCTGTCTAGACTCATGCTAGAAATCCAGCAGTATTTTTTCTATGACACCATTATAAATAGAAGCTGATGCTGAAGCACTGCTCATGTTTTCATTATTTGGAAGCTACAGTTCTACCCAGGAGGCCTGCAGGCTCCCCTCCTATAGCTCAGGCTTCACTCTCTAATGTGGCACTGGAGTGCTGCTTTGGCAATTGAGGTTTACGTAAGATGTGAGATATCAGCTGTAAACTCTGTGCTGTGAGATGTGACTCTGTGTTGGATGGTAGGAATCAAGAGAGCACACTAGCCACCAGGACTGGGCAAGCAGGAGTGCTATAGCCTAGTGCTCAGGGAGTAGAGAGCCATTGCTTTAAAATATAAAAAGCCAGAAAGGTAGCACCCTATTCAACCATTTATGTTGGAGAGTGAGCATCTACCTTCAGCAGGCATCTGGCTTCAAGTTACAAAATTGCCTTCTGTCATGAAGAGGTGAAAAGTTCCTTTTGTCATTGAATGTAATTAGCATACATGGATGGCCACCTTAGTTACAGGTAAATTTAGAATGAACTATGTGTGATATGGTGCTATAAATTCTTCTACTTGTGTAATAAATATGGTGACCATTTTTCTGTCTTTGCAATTTCTTAAGCAGATTGACTTTGATATATGTAACATTCTAGTTTAATTGCATAATAAACAGTTTTTTCTCTTTTCTATTATTGTGGAGTTTCTCTGGGGCTGGAGAAAATTTTTCTTTTAATTATGCTATCCCAATACTGTCTAGAATCATCAGAAATTATATAAACATCTCAGGTGCCAACCAAGCTTAACTCTAGCAAGGACTTTGTCCCTCTGCCTTCCAGTAAACTCATAATTGTGCTGCAGAGTGTATTCTGTCCCCTGAATAAGCAGGCAGAATTGTGTCTCTGTGTATTTGCTATCTGTAGTCTCCTACAGTCACTTCTAGAGAGGCTAGATCAGATTTTTACAAACTTTCACAGGGCAGCAATCAATCATTTTACCTCTTTCAGTGACTCTTGTGTTTCAGAGCTAAAACTGATTTCATAGACCATGAGTCCGGCCCAGAAACCCAATCAGAGTAATGAGATGACATGAGAATCTTGACTTTTCCCTTCCTCCTCTTGCTGAAAGGCCCCAAAATTTCCACTTACTAAAATGCCCAAAAAGATGCAGGTAACATCTGTTGCTATTCCAGCAATCCGTTACCTAAACCTGCAGATCCAAATTCTGAATCTTGAGATTTTGGGGAAAAAAACCTTTTATTTGAGAAATGCAAATTCTTTCTGCTGTCAGACTCAGAGAGACATTAAAATGAGAGCACGATTTAGTCTTTTTTTTCACCTTTGAACTATGTCTCTTAAAGCTGTTCCTGTTGCCATTAGTAGCTATAAATTAAACTACTAATGTCACACTGGACCCCATAACCCAAACCCTAAATCTTGACAATGTATATCTAATCAATAATTACTGTTATTTCTGTAAATAAATAAGAATTTTTGTATCAGCCCATTCTCTGTCCTCCTTTTTTTACCTTTGCAAATTCACTAGTAACTACTGCTAATTAAAGTATAGATTTCAGACAACTTAAATCTTTGCTGCCAAGTTACAGTCCTCAAGTTTGGCCCAAATACACTGTCTACTCATATTCATGGTGACTCAGCTTTTTCTTTTTAGGTAGACATATCACTTAGAATGTACTAGAGAAGCCTGTAAGAGGGGCTTTCTCATTTGATTGTACTCCATTTGTAACACCCAAGAATGCAGAGCCTAGTTGATCCCACCTAGAATCTGCACAGAAGTTCTGGCCTCTGCCTGGTATTACAAAACAGGGCCAGACATAGAATTAAATATGTAGTGAAAACCAACAACAGGCCTTTTCTGCATTGTGAAATGTCAACAGTAAAATTTTAAAGTTCTTTTTAGAACGTGGCTCTGAGCTTTTGAGCTTTTATCCAGTGACCTGCTGTAGCTATGTGAGAGGCTCCAGGTGTAAACCGAATCTGATGGCAAAATCTGCAGGTGTAAAAAGGTATCTTAGGAGTGAGAAACCAAGACCACAGTATATCCAGAGCATAATCACAACTACGCCTCCCTGTAAAATGCTATTCTGTAGTACAATATTATTGTCCTTCTTCTTACCCAAGAGCTAGCTAGTCAAGACAAGGTAATCCAGGTTCTGGAACTCCACCAGCGCAGTTCCATTTTCAATTTAGAATAAGCCTGAGTTTCCCCTACCTGGTTTACCATTGGGCCATCAGCCCAGACTCACTGGAAGTCCTCTCACAATAAGCTGGGTGACATTCAGAAATTTGAGGATATCCAGAGCCGAACTGTGTCAGTCAGACGAGAGTAGTTAATTCTCCTAAGTCTAAGTGTAAGAGAAATGAGTCAGCTTGTATTTGTTCCTCCTCTCATACAAAAGATGTCTTTGGTATCCAGATGAAAGTTTCTCGTTTCCTGGTACTTGGATGAAAAATAAGACCTGGAGACTCAAACAGATAAAGTTTTTTTAGTTTTTTAATTTTTTATGGCCATTCAGAAAATATTTGAAACAGCTATGGTTTTTACCATCCAGGAACTTTTAGTCTATACTAGCAACTAGATACATTGTTGAATTAAGAATCATATAGTTGAGGCTGAATGCAGTGGCTCACACCTGTAATCCCAGCACTTTGGGATGCTGAAGCGGGTAGATCATGTGTCAGGAGTTCAAGACCAGCCTGGCCAAGGTGGTGAAACCCCATCTTTACTAAAAGTACAAAAATTAGCCAGGCGTGGTAGGTGCCTATAATTCCCGCTACTCGGGAGGATGAGGCAGGGAATTGCTTGAACGTGGGAGAGGGAGGTTTCAGTGAGCCAAGATCACACCACTGCACTCCAGCCTGGGTTACAGAACAAGACTGCATCTCAAAAAAGAAAAAGAACTATATGATTGATGCAGTAAATAAATATGTGCAAGAAACCTTAGGCTTTACTTGGGCCACTTTATATTGTGACTTGATGTCATCATCTTAGAGATATTTAGGGACAAAATAGTTGTTATTACTATTTGTATTTATTTTCCTTGCTAAGAATACATATTTGTCTTCTAAAAATATTACCCAAGAAAACCTTAAAAGATTTGTTTTGACTGGGCGTGGTGGCTCATGCCTGTAATCCAAGCACCTTGGAGGCCAAGGTGGGCGGATCACCTGAGGTCAGGAGTTCAAGACCA
>NW_016108172.1:142885-144053 GCF_001604975.1 Cebus imitator | reverse complement strand
GCTTGCAGAGACTTTCCATTTAGCAACATTTTTTCTATTCCTTCAGATCCAGTAGTTGTTAAACAATTAACAAGAAAGTAAACATAAATCCAATAACAATTTCTCTAAACTACATTAACCTCTTTTTTTCTGTATCCCTCTCATCTGTCTATATTTAGCTTTTATTCTCTACGTTTTTTTTAACAACCAATTACAGAGAAACAGGAAAGTAAAGAAAGATGCTGGGCCCTTTATTTAAACAATGGGAATTATTAGACAGTACCAATCCCAGGGTGTTATGAAGATTAAATCTCACAATATGTTATTCCCAGCATGTTCTCTGTAACATTCTCTTGATCACATAGTACTTGTTTTATAAACATTCCATTAATACCTGTGTACATGTTGTTTTCCAAATGCAGACTTATTCAGTCATTACTTCCTCCTAAAGATCCAGCAAATAATATGATATTATGGGATGGAGATTGATTGTCTTCATTTGTACCAAAATTATTTGTGTTGTGACAAGAGTGCTGAGTGTAAGGGATTCTGTGCTGTGCTAGTTTTCTCTGATTAATTCTAATGATGAGCACAGGGGGAGCAATGTCAGCATTGACAGTGGACTTCATTAAAACACACACTTGTGGACCCTTTGCAAGCCTTCGGAATCACATTACCTAGCGTGGGGACAAAATTACCAAGTGATTTATAAGGTCATTCAAACTTGAGAGGTAATTTTAGCTAAGTGGTTATCAGCCCAGGCTTCTAATTAGAATTACATGGCCAATTTGCAGAAATCTCTTTTCTTGTGTTTATGGGCCAGAAAAACTGGTAAAAACAGGTTCTTTCATTTACTGGATGTTTGACCAAATATTCTTATCAGGCCAAAAACAGTTACATTATTGGTGAACTTGTTAGAAATTCAGAAACTCAGTCCTTATTTTGGATCTTCTGAAAAAAATAATTTGCAAGACAAGATCTCCTGTTCATTGTACACATTGAAACTTGATTAGGTCCCATTGGTCTATTTTGGCTTTTGTTGCCAATGCTTTTGGTGTTTTGGTCATGAAGTCTTTGCCTATGCCTATGTCCTGAATGGTTTTGCCTAGATTTTCTTCTAGGGTTTTCATGGTGTTAGGTCTTATGTTTAAGTCTTTAATCCATCTGGAGTTAATTTTAGTGTAAGGCG
>NW_016108172.1:139487-141035 GCF_001604975.1 Cebus imitator | reverse complement strand
TAGGTGGGTGTTGAATAATGAGAAGACATGGACACAGGGAGGGGAGCAGTACACACTGTGGTCTGTTGGGGGGAAACAGGGGAGGGACGGTGGGGGGTGGTGAGTTGGAGAGAGATAGCAAGGGGAGAGATGCCGGATGTAGGTGATGGGGAGGAAGGCAGCAAATCACACTGCCATGTGTGTACCTATGCAACAATCTTGCATGTTCTTCACATGTACCCCAAAAGCTAAAATGCAATAAAATAAATTAAAAATAAATAAATAAATATAATAAAATACAAGTGAAAAACTGAAAAAAAAAATTTGAGGGATACCTTCTACCTCAAAATGTCTTTTTCATTTGAAAGATATACACAGCTCATTTTGTTTGATGCAAATACAGCACTCAAAAATGTACATTTGTGTTTATGCCCTAAATTTTATACTTTGCAATCCAAAAAACTGTTATATATACACCTTCATGTTGTGGATTATGTGACTGTCTTTACACAAAGTTAGTGAATACATTAGAACATATTATTGTGTTGAGAATTATTTTATAGATTTTATTAACTCCCATACATTAGAAGCACTTCTTTTTACTCTCATTTCATCTTGAGTCAAATTTAAAATTCTGCTCATGTTCTCTTGGTAAATATGTAATGTGTGTGTGTGTTTATCAGGGACCATTGACTTTTATGGATGTGGCCATAGAATTCTCTCTGGAAGAGTGGCAATGCCTGGACACTGCACAACAGAATTTATACAGAGACGTGATGCTAGAGAACTACAGAAACCTGGTCTTCCTCAGTGAGAATAACTTCAATATGCAATTCATAATATACCCTAAAGTTTTTATTTTATTTTATTTGTAAAATGTTTTTGGTAATTTTTGCTTTGTATAGATTAGTTTAAGATCCCAGTTTTGAAAAAAGTTTGGAAATTTGTGTAGAAAGGAATATCTTTAAGATGTTTCATCTTGATCTGAATTATTCACATTCCTGAGCTGATCTGTATTTTTCACTATAGATTATTGGTAATGATGGAAAGTTGGTGGCTTAAAACATTGTTTCCTACAAGAAAAAATCTAATTGCCACCATCAATTATTTTCTTTGTTGTTGTTGTTTGTTTGTTTTGTTTTTGAGATGGAATCTTTCTCTGTTTTCATGCTGGAATGTAGTAGCGCAAGCTTGGCTCACTGCAGCCTCCAATTTCTGGGTTTACACAATTCTCCTGCCTTAGACTTCTCAGTAACTGGAATTACAGGTGCACACCACAACCACCAGCTTCTTTTTTTTTTTTTTTTTTTTTTTTTTAGTAGAGATGGGGTTCAGCATTTTCTGCAGGCTGGTCTCTAACTCCTGACCACAGGTGATCTGCCTGCCTCTGTCTTTGATACTGCTGGGATTACAGGTGTGAGCCACTGTGCCCGGCCTTCTACCACTAGTTTTTGATTCAGTAGTACTAGGTAGTTAAATTAAAAACATACAAATTTAGGCCAGGCACAGTGGCTCACACCTGTAATCCTAGCACTTTTGGAGGCCAAGGTGGGCAGATCACTTGAGTTC
>NW_016108172.1:137263-138210 GCF_001604975.1 Cebus imitator | reverse complement strand
AAAATATTATATGTGCGTGGTGGTGCATGCCTATAATTCCAGTTACTCGGGAGGCTGAGGTGGGAGAATTGCTTGCACACTGGTGGTGGAGATTGCAGTTAGTGGAGATTGTGTCATTGCACTCCATCCTGGGCAACAAGAGCAAAACTTCGTCTCAAATACATATATATATATATATATATACACACACACACACACAAATTTAAAATATTTTCTAATATTTAAAAATTTCTGTTGTAAATTATTTTGGGGTTAATTTATGAGGATATTCTATTATATCATTGTTACAGAGCAAATTACTAACTTGAGAACTGGAGAATATGTGCAACATTCATGTTTCTTTATTTTTAATAAAACAAGTATTGCTTTGTCTAAGCCAGCCCTGATCCGCTATCTGGAGCAAGGAAAAGAACCTTGGAATATGAAGAGACATGATACTGTCACCAAACCACCAGGTATGTGAGAATGAATGCAACAGATGAGAGGTCCAAAAGTCGAAGAGAAAGTCAGTCTTTAAAATGTGATTTGGGAAGCTGTGTTCCAAAGGGAATAGTTTCTGGGGTGCCTGAGGAGTTTGTATTTTGCTCTCACACAGAGGTACCTTCTGTCTTATGTTTTTAAATTTTCTAAAGATTCTACTTTTTCTTTGGTGATCTTCTTTCAGGTTTACAATGAGAGACCAAAGTCCACTTCATGAAGTATAAGAGACTGCACAATATGACTGCTTTTCCATTGTTAGGGGAACACAAAAATATCTGCATAATTTTGAGAAACCTCTATGTTAAACTCTTGTTTTAAATTCTCTTTAGCATCATGCCTAAAATGTGTGAGTGGTGATTTATGTCCCATCTTTGTTGTTGTTGTTCATTTCTCTACACAATCCATCCACTTTTTATTACAATAGCCTTGAAATACAGTTTAAAATTATAAAGTATGATGTCCTTCTG
>NW_016108172.1:107632-136212 GCF_001604975.1 Cebus imitator | reverse complement strand
ATTCATCTGTTCTGAGGCTCTTTTTTTTTTGAGACAGAGCCTCACTCTGTCAGCCGTGCTAGAGTGCAGTGGCACAATATTGGTTCACTGCAACCTCTGCCTCTGGGTTTAAGCAGTTCTCAGCCTCAGCCTCTGAGTAGCTGGAAATACAGGTGCCTGCCACCACACCTGGCTAACTTTTGTATTTTTAGTGTAGCCAGGGGTTTACCATTGTAGCCTGGCTGGTCTTGAACTCCGGACCTCATGATTCACCCTCCTTGGTCTCCCAAAATGCTGAGATTACAGACGTAAGCCACCATGCCCAGTCCCAAAGAGAATTTTTTTAAGTCACTGGGTGGGTTTCTATGGAGGCATAACTGGCCATGAACTGTGGTCCAGGAAGCTGAAACTGAGTCGTTGAACTGCTTCTGGAATCACAGTAAAGGCCAAGGTCTGCAGGCCTGCCTACATGGCTATTAATTTTTATCTTCCTCCAGGCCTCTGTGCGCAAAGGGCCTCTCTCAGATGGTTGCTGGGAGGAGTTTGGATTGGTTACAGCGTAAGTTCACAATTCTCAGTGAGACCAAGTTGGGTGGACCATTTTCTGGTTCTTTAGCCAAGAGCAGAGGTCCTGTAATTTGCTACATTAATGAGTGTCTGCCTTCTGAAAAGAACACTCCTCAATTTTGGGCTTTAGCAGAGTTTCACAACTTCCTTCCTGGATCTCAAAGCTCTATTAAAGGCACTTATTTTTGAGATGGGGTCTTGACACTTAAACCAGCCTGGTCTTGAAATCCTTTTCTGCAACAATTCTTCTGCAACAGTTCTCCAACCTCAGTGTACAATGTAGCTGTCATTATAGGTGTGAGCCATGATGTCTGACTCTACTATGTAGACATTTTTGTCAGGAATGGCTGACAGATTTTCTTCCTCTGGTGGAATGAGAAAATAGAACACCTTTTTATTTTTTCCATCTTACTGATGTTACTATCCCTATACATTTCTACTTTCAGTTTCCTATTTTAAATTTGCCTGCAACATTAGATTCAGACATTTAGGACAATATGTTAGAATATACATGCTATGTGTGTGTTACAGAATCTTTGAGGTGCCAGTTTTTTTCCTGGAAACCTCTGTGATCAGTGGCACCATTGCTTGAGTTCTTATTCTGCATCCAGGAAGAATAAGGTATGCAGACAAGTGAAGGGTGAAGAAAACAAGGATGATCTTTATTTAGTGTTAGAAGAGTTCAGAGGAGACCCACAGTGGGTAGCTCCTCTCTGTAGGCAGGTCATCCCATCAAGTGTTTAGCTCTCAGAAGAGAAAATGCCCTGAAAAGAGTGACTTCTCTCTGAAGGCAGGTCATTCTGAGGTCTCTGCAGGTCTCCGAAGCTGCCAGCAGAGAAGGTAGCTTCTCTTTGCGACGGGTCATCACATTGTTTCTGTGTCCTCTGTCCTCTCTGTCTGAAGCTGGGGCTTTTCTGGGCCTCAGAAGGAAGTTAAGTGCATTACAGTTGGTCCATGGGTGGCCAAGTGCAGGCCAAAAGGAGGCACCAGAAGTCCCTGCTGTGGTCTGTGGGCCCCTAAATGTGGTGATCTACAAGGGACTCACTCTTTTCTGCTAAGGAATCTGTCTGCCTCCTGCTGCCATTTATGGCCCCCAGGCGTGACTAAAACTCTGCTCTGAGATTGGAGTGTGCAGGTGCTGGTAGAGGAGTGAGGCCACGAAGCAGGAACAGAGTTTGACACCTCCAAGCCAGCAAAAATGGGAGAGGACCTTGCCAGGGCTTCAAGGATGTAGGCAGCAGAGATGCCCATGTTTTCCACCTGGGAGGGTGACTGCAGTTGCGCCCAGGGAGCGCCAACCCCACCAACTCAAAAGGGGCAGAGCTCCTGCTTATCCCTGTGTAGCAGGAGGTCCAGGTCTATAGCCACGAGTCAGACAACTGCTACTGCACCTGGGAGGGAAGATTCTGCTCTCCCCCGGTGAAAAACATGATTGACAAAAGAAATTTAGTCACATCTGTGATGTACAATGACCTAACACAATAACTTTAATTATGATCCATAACACAGACTCAGACATCAGAACTCCAGGAATTCCATACAATTTTTGGAGCACACATTAACATTTTCACTAAAATATTACCTTAAAGTCAAACACTACCTGATCAAAAATTCTATGTCAATAAACATGTCAAATAATCCCGTTTACCTCTCCCTTGGATGCCCCAGGGGCCCTCTGTAGTTGCCAAAACCTAGGCATTAGAAAAGACAGTTTTGAAGCTATAAAGGCTCAAAACACTTAATAGAAATTTAGGTTACCACAAGTCATATGTTTAAAAGACACAAAGTTGATTTTGTTGTGGTTGTTGTTTTTTTATACGAAAACTCGTCAAGAGGGAAAGTCTAGTTTTTCAGGCAATCTGTTTCTTGTCCTCGCCCTTTTTTTAGATGGTTTATTCATAAGTCAAAGAAAAATCTTTTTTCAAGGGAAAGAAAGCCAAATTTCACACTTGCATTAGTCTATTATTGTCAACCCCAACTTTTTAAATAAAACCTTATAGATAATTTCATCTGATATTAACCAGTTTGACCATGAGGTTTGATTCTTATTAAACTTTTACCTCCCTTTACAAATTTGTGTTAAAGAGTAGGTCAGTGCTTCAAGACACCCTTGTTCTGTTATTCCAATGTTCAATTTATGGAGAAACCAAATAATACTTTTTTGAATTCAGTCGATATGTTCACACATAGATTCCCTTTACAGTATTTACAAACTTTCCATAAATTGTTTAAACTTTTAGTTGTATCTTATTTAAAAACAATCCTTTAACCCTCTAAACTAGGCAAAACTTTGCATTTTCACACCTTACATTCTTGTGTATATATATATGTGTGTGTATATATATATATATATATATATATATAGACATATTTCACTCTCCTTACACACCTTGCATGCAAATCTGTTTTCAGTAGTCTCAATTACCTGTTATAATGGCAACTGTTAGCAATCCTTAATTTTTGTTAAACACCTAGTAAGTTATTTTAGTTTTACGGACTTAGGCGCAGATCAGGTTTTACTGTTTCCAGCATAGCTAGGGACATGGTATATGTTTCCTTCTCTTACCAACATGTAAAGCAGAAAGTCAAACAACTTTCAAAAGCCAAAGAATCAATTAGTGACCTTAAAACATTTAACCAATCTAGTTTCTGACTTGCATAATTTGGAATATACAGCTACATTTTGAAGACATTTCTATTTTTATTTTAGCAATAATTTTAAAGCTAGCTGATTTGCTTAAGTTATACTTAAGTCATATGTATTTAAAAATTGCTGGCTGGGTTTGTTGGCTAATGCCTGTGATCCCAGCACTTTAGGAGGCCAAGGCGGGCAGATCACCTGAAGCCAGAATTTTGAGAGTAGACTTACTAAAATGGTGAAACCCCATCTGTACTAGAAATACAAAATTAGCTGGATGTGGTGGCCCGTCTGTAATTCCAGCTACTTGGGAGGCTGAGGCAGGAGAATCTCTTGAACCTGGAAGGTAGAGGTTGCAGTGAGCCAGAATAGCACCACTGCACTCAGGCCTGGGTGACAGAGTGAGACTGTCTCCAAGAAAAAAAAGAGAGAGAAAAAAAACTTGCTTACACTTACTTATAATAGCTAGGATTATAGGCATGTGCCACCATGACCAGCTAACTTTTGTATGTTTACTAGAGTTAGGGTTTCTCCATGTTGGTCTCTCGAATTCCTGACCTCAGGTGATTAGCCTGCCTCAGCCTCCCAAAGTACTGGGATTATAGGCACAAGCCACCATGAACAGCCTAAGAGAAAATTCTAAGTAAGGTTTAGTACCAGACCTCTGAATCTCTGCCAGGGGTGTCCCTTTTTGGGATTCAATTATAGAGTATCAGACGTCTCTATCTTTAGGTGGGAACTGGTGTCACTTTATGTTTTCCTTCCAGTGGCAATGACCTACTATGAGATTTATGAGACCACACTATCCTGTGCTAACCATCCCACTAGAGTGATAGCCATGAGCTAAAAGGCATCATAGCTTTATTATGTTCAAAATATTTTATCTAAGTGCTTGAGCCTCCCAAAAAAATCAGACCAGCCTGGTAAACCTATAAAGAACCCCTCTTTACAAAATATTTTTTTAAATAGCCAGACATGGCTGGGATTGTGGTCCCAGAAACTTGGGAGATTGATGGGACAGAATTACTTGAGCCTTGAAGTTTCAGGCTACAGTGATCACAAGTGTGCCATTGCATTTCATCTTGGAACCTTGGATGACAGAGTAATATTCTATTTTTGTTTTGTTTTGTTTTGTTTTTTTGAGATGGAGTTTCTTTCTTGTTGCCAAAGCTGGAGTGCAATAGTGTGATCTTGGCTCACTGCAACCTTCACCACCTGGATTCAAGTGATTCCCCTTCCTCAGCCTCCTGAGTAGCTGGGATTACAGGTTTACACCACCATAGACAGCTAATTTTATGTTTTTAGTAGAGACAGGGTTTCTACATGTTGGTCTATCTGGTCTTGAACTCCCAACCTCAGGCAATACATCCATCTCGACCTCCCAAAGTGCTGGGATTACAGATGTGAGCCACTGTGTCTGGCCTTACCCTGTCTTTAAAAAACAAACAAAAACAACAACAACATAAAAACACTGCACACTTTAGGCATGATGAGTATATTCACATTGCTATTCAGAACACTTCAAGAAATTCTACATTTGTAAAACTAAAACTCAAAACCTGTAACAACTGCCCATTTTACACTCTCTTCAGCCCTTGAGAAACATTCTTCCCCTTTCTGTTTTTATAAATGTGACTGCTTGACGTACCTCATATAAATGATATCATATAGTAATCAGTGTTTTGTTACTGGCTTAGTTTAGGTAATATAATATTCTCAAGGTTTATCTTAGTATCTGACAAGATTTTTAAAAGTGGCAAGATTTTTTATCAGGCTAAATAATATTTCACTGTGCATATATGTTACATTTTTTTGGTATGTATATAAATAAAAAAACTGAGTTGCTTCTGCCTTTTGGCTTATGTAAATACTGGTACAGTAAACACAGATTGTTAAATGTATCTTCCAGGTCCTCAGTTGCATGCATACTTTGGGCATAGATTTGTAATTGTGATTGCTGTACTTGATGATAATTTCATGTTTAATTATTTGAGAAACATTCATAACATTTTTAAATCATGGCTGTATTTTTGTCTTCCAACAATCAACATGTGTTTTATTTATATTGCATCATCAATGGATTTGCTGATTTTAAAAAATTTATTATGGCCATTCTAATTGGTGTGAGGTGATTTGGATTTTTATTATAATTATTATGCATTTCTCTATCAATTACTAGTTTTTTATCTTCTTTCAAATGCTTCTTTCTAATGTTTCATTTAATTAAGTATCCATTTCTAAATCTAATTATTCAACTGTATTTTTAAATTTTAAGAGTTGTTTATATATTCTGAATATTAACTCGTATCACATGTGATTTGTAAATATTTTCATTCATTTTCTTTTCTCTTTTATTTTTTTGAGATGGAGCCTTGCCCTGTAGCCAGGATGGAGTGCAATGGCACGATCTTGGCTCACTGCAACCTCCGCCTCCTGGGTTCAAGCAATTCTCCTGCCTCAGCCTTCTGAGTAGCTGGGACTACAGGCATGCTCTACCATGCCCAGCTAATTTTTGTGTTTTTACTAGAGAAGGGGTTTCACCATGTTGACCAGGATGGTCTCGTTCTCTTGACCTCATGATCCACCCGCCTCGGCCTCCCAAAGTGCTGGGATTATAGGCATGAGCCACTGTGCCCAACCTTCATTCATTTTCTGAAAGGCATTGCCACTCTATTGAATGTTTTCTTTGATGTACAGAAATATTGAATTATAATGTAGTTAAATGTTTCTGTTCTTTCCTTTGTTGCTCCTGCATTTAATGTCATATCTAAGAAAATGGTGCCAAGACCAATGTCATGTCTTTCCCTTATTTTGTTTCTAAGAGATTTTTTTTTTTTTTTGAGATTTGTTATTTTATTGTGTCTAAGTATTTTATTTAAACTTTTTTGTATATGGCTCAAGAGAATGATCCAACTTTATCAGTGTAGATTTTTAGTTTGCCACATTATATTTTGATTAATCAAATTTGATAAAATATTATTTATCTTTTCTCTATTGAGTGGTCATAGCAATTTAATCGAAGGTTATTTGATTTTATACAAAAGGGTTTATTTCTGAGTTCTATTCTGTTCTTTCACCTGTTTATCTTTGTGTCAGTACCACATTGTTTTTGTTAGATTCGAGTATGTTTTTAAATCAGGAAGTATAATGCCTCTTTGATCTCTTGCATGGGTGTTTGGTATAGTTCATAAAGATTCAAATGTCAACCAATAGTCTTGTAAAAACTTCTATTGGGACATTTGTAGAAATTCTATTAAATTTGTGTATCACCGTAGGTTGGTTTAACATCTTAAAGAAATTAACGTTTTTGACTTGGGCAAGAATATGTTGAAGAGTGTGTTTTGATTTCATATGGTTTAAAAAATCCAGGAGAAGCTTAGTGTTGTTTCAAGACAAGG
Organism: Cebus imitator; assembly: GCF_001604975.1. Lineage (NCBI taxonomy): Eukaryota > Metazoa > Chordata > Mammalia > Primates > Cebidae > Cebus > Cebus imitator. The sequence goes on along the minus strand of NW_016108172.1, from coordinate 129,630 downwards.
ATGGACTCAATGCAAAAGTTTAATTTAACCTTCATCCCAGAGTCTTCACAAATGCTCAACAAAAAAATCTCCCAAGACAATTCAGGGGCCTCTCAAAACTAGGAGACATTGATAAGAACCTTAGTAAGCTCATCAACGCTGCTACTGAATTCCCTTCCTCTCTATCAGAAGCTTAACTCCATCAGCAGTCTACAGGAGCAGCAATCCTCAGGGAAATCGGAGATGACTTGCCTTACAGGAGGGGAGAAGTAAGAACATTGCTGTCTGTGCAGACAGAAAGGATGGCAAGATTCAGATACATGTTACTAGGTAGAGGTCCTAGGGAACATGAAAGGACACTAACAAAAACTGGGCTTAAGAAAGTTAAGAATACATCAAGAAAAGGAATGTTCAAGTGTCCCTGCAGTTTCTGCATGTCTAGTGGATGAAATCCTTCTGAGAATGCTAGAATAGGGAATTATGACACCAAGCCACTTCAGCCATAAACCTTATTCTTGCACTTTTTTTGCTTGCTGGTAATTTTATATAGCAGACCAAGAAATCTATTCTCTGCTAGTTATAGACTATACAACAATAATTTTGATAATGAGTTCTAGGATGTATTTTTCTGGTATCTTTTTCTTCCTACTGTGATGCTAATAATTTATAATGGATCTGTGTAGTTTGAATGTATTTGAATAACTTTAGCTCTGCTGTTTAATTTGACCCAAAGAAACCAAGAGATATAAATATTCCCATGTATTTTAGAGGCCCAAAGTCAGTGAGGTGAAACCCAACATCAAGAAATTGAAGCAAAGTTACTTGTGGATAAAGAAAGCATTAACTGGTTTAGCTAGAGTGTAATAATTAGATTTTCTGACTTTCAAAACTTTGGGTTACAATAAGAGCAAACTTTATGCTATTTTTACAGTTTTCAATACAAAATGTTGTTTATATAGCAACAATAAAGTTGACATTTGAGTACCTTTGTAAAAAAAGACACAATATACTTTAACCTTCTTAAAAAAATAGCTTCAGTTGCAAGCAAGTATTCTTCATTATATTTGCTCTTATTTGTTATTTATGTTACTGATTATATCTCTTTTTTACATTTATTAAGAGATGTTTATAAAAATTTCTAGGCTTTTATAAATTTTAAAGAATAATTTAAATTTTTTCACGATTATGATAATGCTAAAGAATTTGATTTGTTTGTATATGCATATCTTTCCCAGAACAATGTAATAATTAGGTGCTGTTTTTCAATAATTAGATTTTTCAGTAATTTTTCAATAATTAGATGCTGTTTTTTTGAATCATGTTATTTTCAGTGACAAACTCATTTTATTATCTTTGATATGTAGCATACATGCAGTGCCAATATACTTTCTCAGAATTTAGTTAATTTGGAAGGTTTTTTTTCTTCTTTTTATTTGGTAGAACAGTTTTGCTATTGATATTATTCTCACTAAACATATATATATATATATATATATGTATTTTTTTTTTTTAAGGCTTTGACAATAACACACAGTGTTCCTCTGGCCTGCAAATTTTTTGTGAGCACATTCACTGGTTATCTTATAAGAAGACTGTGCTTGTAAATGACACATCACTTTTCTTTTGCAGTGCCCAAGACTTTATTTTCATCTGTGACTATTAAAATTGTGTTTATATATGTGTTTGTTATAAATATCTTTGTGTGTATCCTAGTCTATTTGTTGAGCCTCTTTTTTCATCATTTGCTCTTCTAGCATTTTTTGCTTTTTATAATTTTTGCCTTTATAATTTTTTGATATTTTTAATATTTTTGTGTTTATTCTAATTTTTTATTTCTTTATAGTTGTCTGTGTTTCTCTTTCACTCACTATTTTTTAATTTATTTAAATTTTTTAAAATTAATTTATGCATCTTCATTTTATGGTTGCTTTCTGAACAGTTTATAATTTTTATATCAGGCTATTTTCCTATAATATTTTCTATGCATTGTAATTTTTGATTGAGATTTGAACATTTAAAAAAACTACCTGTCACAGTCTTTGTAATGTAGCTTTTTCCTGACATACATTAAAACCAATTGTTTTAGCTAGAGATTCTGGGAATCTCTCAGACATGTTCTTAGGATGTATCTTATCTGAAATTTTTTTCTTTATATTTAGTTAAATAAATTTATTAATGTTTCTGCTTAATGGCCGGTCCTCATTTGCTACATGTGTTTTCTCTCTGTCGTACTGCAGTATCTCTACTGCTGTTAGCATTTACCTTTGGTCTTAGTGACTCAAACTGTCATTCCAATGAATACTACTGTAGTAGTCTGATTTCATCCTGGTAATGAAGATATACCCAAGACTGGATAATTTACAAAGAAAAAACATTCAGTGTACTCACTATTCCACATGGCTGGGGCAGGCTTATAATTGTGGCAGAAAATAAAAGAAAAGCAAAGTGACATCCTACATGGTGGCAGTCAGAGAGGGGGCACAGGAAGAGGAACTCTCCTTTATTAAAACTTTGAGATTTTGTGAGACTCATTAACTATCACAGGAACAACATAGGAAATATCCGGCTCCATAGCTCAATTATCTCCGCCCAGGTTTTTTCCCCAACTCGTGAGAATTATGGGAGCTACAATTCAAAATGAGGTTTAAGTGGAAACACAGAACAAAACCATATTAGCTACCACTTTTTTTTTTTAGTATTTAATGCCATGGAAGACAGAAACCAGTGTGTGAAAAGACTCTTAGAAGCCAGAAATAGAAATGTAGGTGTCACTGTTTTTCTGGGGTTTATTTTATTTATATATTTTTCTTAAAAACAAAAAAGAAAAAGCAGAAGTTGGCAGTTTACTTCTAAAGACACTATATTATGTTTGGGGAGCAGGAAGAGCGCTGTTGAGGTCTCTGTTGGGTAAATGTAACAGATGTTTTTTTCTATGTAACTCTTTGTATTGTGCTCACGGGGGTACTGAACACAAGTCACTTATTTATAAATCTTCCACAAATGTGATTTGGTCAGTATGTTTTTGTTAAATTTATATGTCTATGAAGAAACTAGGGCCTGTGGTACTCTTCTATGCCATCTTGCTTATGTAGTTTGTGTAATTTTAGAGGTTAGATGTATTGACTATAAAAATCTTAGTCTAGCAAGTGGAATAATTTGCTGTTTTTATTTTTTTCAGTTATGTGTTCTTACTTTGCTAAAGACCTATGGCCAGAGCAGGGCATGAAAGAATCATTTCAAAAAGTGATACTGAGAAGATGTGGAAACTCTGGAGATGAAAATGTACCACTTGATGACTGTAAAATGCACAATAGAGTTTATTACAAACTTAAGAAATGTTTGATGGCTGAGAGCAAAACATTTCTGTGTTATAAATATGTAAAGGTCTTTTATATGTTTTCATATTCGAATAGATATAAGACTTGCTAAAAAGCACTTATAAATGTAAAACATGTGACAAATCATTTTGCAAGTTTGTACATCTAATTCAACATAAAGGGATTTATATTAGAGTGAATTCCTACAAAGGTGAAGAATGTGGCAAAGCCTTTAACTGGTCCTCGTACCCTGTTTCACACAGTATATTTCATACTAGAGAGAAACCATACAAATGTAAAGAATGTGGCAAAGCTTTTAAGTGTTCCTCAAACCTTACTAAACATGAGAGAATTCATAGTGGAGAGAAACCTTACAAATGTGAAGAATGTGGCAAAGCTTTTAACCAGTCCTCACACTTTACTAAACATAAGAGAATTCATACAGGAGAGAAACCCTACAAATGTGAAGAATGTGGCAAAGCTTTTAACTGGTCCTACAGCCTTACTGCACATAAGAGAATTCATACAGGAGAGAATCCCTTCAAATGTGAAGAATGTGGCAAAGCTTTTAACTGGTCCWTCAACCTTACTGCACATAAGAGAATTCATAGTGGAGAGAATCCCTTCAAATGTGAAGAATGTGGCAAAGCTTTTAAGTGTTCCTCAGACCTTACTAAACATAAGAGAATTCATAGTGGAGAGAAACCTTACAAATGTGAAGAATGTGGCAAAGCTTTTAACCAGTCCTCATGGTTTACTAAACATAAGAGAATTCATACAGGAGAGAAACCCTACAAATGTGAAGAATGTGGCAAAGCTTTTATCTCGTCCTACTGCCTTACTGCACATAAGAGAATTCATAGTGGAGAGAATCCCTTCAAATGTGAAGAATGTGGCAAAGCTTTTAATTGGCCATCAAAACTTTCTAGACATAAAAGAATTCACACTGGAGATAATTTTTAAAAATGTGAAGAATGTGGCAAAGTTTTTAACCAGCCATCAATCCAAGAGAATTTATACTTCAGAGAAGTGTAACAAATGTGAGGAATATGGAGAAGCTTTAACCATTTCTCAAATCTTACTAAACAAGACAATTCATACTGGAAACAAGTCCTACGAAGTGAACATTGTGGCAAAGGCTTTGGTGTATTCTTAACCTTTATTAAACATGAGAATTAATGCCGATAAGAAACCCTGCACAAATGTGAAGAATGTGGCAAAGGCTATTGTGAATCCTCAGGACTTAATAAACAAAATATTTCATACTAAAGCATGTGGAAAAACTTTTTACCAGTCCTCACCCCTTACTAAACTTAAGCAACTTCATACTGGAGAGAATTCTGAAACTTGTGAAGAATGTGGCAAACTTTTTAACTAGTTCTTAAACCCTACAGAACATAAAGTAATGCACAATGGATGGAAACTACTTATCTTAAGAATATGACAAAGCCCTTAGTATATTGTTAACCATTTCTAAACATAAGGTAATTCATACTGGAGACTATTCCAACAAATGTGAAAAATGTGACAAAGACTGTAACAAGTTCTCAAAATTTATTACACACAATTCATACTGGAGAGAAATCTTACTAGCATAAAGAATGTGTCAAAGCCTTTTACAGCTTCTCAATTCTCAGCAGACATAAGATAATTTATATTGAAGAGAAACTCTACAAACCTGAAAGATGAGACAATCTTTTCACAACACCTCAAACTTAAAAATATAAAGCAAATTACGTTTGAAAAATGTGACAAAACTTTTAACTAGTACTCACATTTTATTGCACAAGAAAGCATTAATACTAGAGAAAAATTCCACAAATAATAAAATATTATTTTATTTTATTATTTGGAATAGCTGTTGATACCTGCTCATATCTTACACAAAATCCAAGAGTTTATACTTAATAAAAACATTTTTAGTGCATTTGTCAAGATCACTTTCAGAAAATATGTCATTAAACAAGAGCGTTCATTCTGAAGACAAACATTAAAAATATAAAGAGAGTTGTAGTACCATTACTTGTTTCATAAGTGTTGTGCAGGGTTTGTATTAGAGAAAAAGCCTGAAGAAGTTTCTCAAAACTTGCTCAACATCAGGGAATTTATATTATATTGGAAAAAATCCTAATACGTGTAATAAGTTTAACTAAAGAATTGTTCAAAAATGAGAGCTAAGAAAACACCAGAGAGTTCATAGTAAAATATATGTTTACATATGCAGTAACTATGAAAACAACATTTACTTTAAAATTAAGTCTATGTCAACATCAGCAGACATAGACTTAGTAGAAATAACTAACTAGAGTTATTGAAACATCATAGTAGAAATAACTAAGATACTGACCCTTCAGACATTACACTAAATCAGAGTATTCAGTGTAGAACATCATTCAAAACTAAAGTTGTTAGATAAATTTTTTCTATGTAACTTTAACAAAAGAAAATTGGACTTATGATTGCATTCAAAGAATACTTTTTTCATTTAAAAACTTTACCGATTTATTTTTTGAAAGTAAATGATATGATTCAACTCACAATTTACTTCATGCTGTATCTTTTATGGTTATAATAAAAACTATATAGAAGTATAAATAAAATTTATGTGTTTCTATATGTCCCAAATAAGTATTTTGTTAAATTTTCCTGTATATTTTTCTTTGAACATGTGAACTACCTACACATAAAAACTTTTAGTTTTGATTCACATACAGTTAAATATACAAGTTAGTCTAATAATATATCTTAACTGTAATAGAATTGTAGAATAAGTGTGTGTGTGTATGAGTTTTACCTATTTCCAGAAAAAGCAATATTGGAACAAAACAAATTATTTTCACATGGTGACTAGTTTTCTAGAAAACTAAAAACCTCAATAATGCTGAATACAAATCTATATTCTTTACTCATTATTTCATTATTGTACAGACAAATACTTTTCCTGTTTCTTATAATTCATTTTTTGTTTTACACTGTAAGAATATTCATTGTCAGCTGGTTAGTAATTAATTTTCATAAAATGTGGTAGGACAGAAAATGATTTTTAGATGTAATTTCATAATTTGTGTATTTATATTTTTTAGTTAGAACATTTCATTGTGTTTAATTGGAGAAACCTCTTTATGCCTACTATTCCTTAGTTATTGTTTCTTTAACCTTTTATAATTGACTTTTGTAAATTTATCTGTTAAGCCAATATACTCAGGGAATTACTTGGGAGGCTTCATGAGTCATGAGGATTTTAGGTATTTCTTTTTTTTTCTTTTTTTGGTCTGTTTGTTTGTTTATTTGTTTTTTGAGCTGGAGTCTTGATTTGTCACCCAGGCCGAAGGTCAGTGGCTGAATTTCAGCTCAATGCAACCTTCACCTCTTGAGTTCAAGCAATTCTTCCTGTCTCAGCCTCCCAAGTCACTTGGATTACAAGTGCCTGCCACGATGCCCACCTAATTTTTGTAATTTTAGAGGAGACAAGGTTTTGCCACATTGGCCAGGCAGGTCTCGAACTCCTTACCTCGTTGATCCGACCCTCAACCTCTGAAAGTGCTCAGATTACAGGTGTGAGTCACCATACCCGGCAAGAATATTTTGATATATAAATGTAGCAAACAAACATGATAGTGCTTCTCACGTGACAGATGTTCTGTAATAAGCCATAAATATTTTTGCTGGAGTTAGTTTGCAAATCAAGTTATATATGGAAAATATCAATAGTGAAGAAATAATATTGATTATTGATGTGGAGAGAACGTTTTTACCAGGCTGCAAAGTGGACTCTTGCTGAATTTAAAGAGAAATTCTGTTTTGTTTTGTTTTCTGATTATCCAGTTTTGTTTTTCTTATGTGTATTCCAACTATATATGCATCACAGACCTTCTTTTTCTGTGTTATGGCTACAGTTTTCTCACTTTTGTTTTTATGCTCTGTCATTTCGCATGGTACCTTGTAGATTTTGATTAGAAAATTGTTTCTGTTTTTGTTTTTGTTTTCTTGAAACGGAGTATTGCTATTGTTGCCCAGGCTGGAGTGCAAGGGTATAATCTTGACTCATCACAACCTCTGCCTCCTGGGGTTTTTTTCTACCTCAGCCTCTCAAGACACGGATTATATGCATCCACCATCATGCCCAGCTAATTTTGCATTTTTAGTAGAGATGGGGTTTCTCCATGTTGGTATGGTCTCTGGTAATCCGCCTACCTCAGTCTCCCAGAGTTCTGAGATTATAGGCATGAGCCACTGTGCCTGACCTGCAAAGGTTGGTTATAACTCGAGAATTTGCTTATCAATATAGCTTTGACATCAGATAAAGATAAAAGGCATACAGTATTCACTGCAGGGGAGAAGTAAATTATTTAGCATTGATCTGTAAAAGAAAAATTTTAAAAGATTCTCACACAAAGTGTGTCAAATATAAAATGTATCTTTGTAATTCAATTTCTAACAGTTAGTGGTAAGTAATAAATTTTTAATGTTTGATGATATACTTACAGCACAACTTATATTTCCATGCAGAATCTCTATATTTAAGTTTGAATATTAAAGGTTACCAAATAATAAAATTACTAGCGTAAATTTTAAATTAGAATATTTTTATGTTGATATTATAATTTAAAGAAATTTCCCAGTTATATAGTTTTTCGGGGGGTGAAGTTCAGCATACAATTTTTATACTTAGTCACCTATCTGTAGCCAATTGTTAATTTTTTCTGAAAAATATGTGAAGATTATGCCAGTTTTTGAATTAAAATATTTTCTGTTATTTCACATGCAAATTTGTTTACTGTGTTCACAGAGTGTCCAGTCATGGGACCATCAGCAGTCATGGGACCGCCAGCAGTCATGGGACCGCCTGCCCTTTTACTGTCTTTGATGTCATTAGCATTAGCACCAGAAACTCCAGGTGCCCCAAACTTAAAGGAAAAGCCCTAAGGTAAATTGGCTTCCTCCAGGCACTGTGCAGGGACCATGACATGATGTTAAGTATCAAAGTTTCTATGGTTATATTTTACAAATGACAAAAGAGCACAAAGCTATATATGGTTAATACTACTCAGTCAGGTTTATGACAAACAGATCATATTTGAAATATTAACTTTCTATAAAGTTTTAAAAATACATTTTTTAACTTGACAGATAAAATGGGTATTTATTTTTTTAAATATAATATTTTGAAGTATACTTTCATTGTCAAATACTTAGCCCTGTGTAATAAATGTGTTAACTGAGTTAACTCCTTTTGGTGAGACCACATGGCATTATCTTTGCATTTTTCATAAATACATATACATTTTTATGAACTATAGTCATCATGCTGTATAATATATCTTTTGAAGTTGTCCTTCCTATACAACTATAATTATGTATTTGTTGACATTTTTCCAATCGCCTCTTTTTTTCAATTACCTTGGCACCTGGTGGCCACCATGTTACTCTATACTTAAGTGAGATTAACATTTTTAAGTATCCATTTGTAAGTGGAATCATGAGATACTAGTCTTTCTGTGATTGGCTTATTTCAACACATGCAATGTCTTCCAGGTTAATCCATGTGATTGAAAATAATAGCATTTTTTGAAAAAACAAAAAATATTCAATTTTGTACATATATTGTATTCATTTGTATTAGATGTTAAACTGCTGGTGCCATATTTGTGTTATTGTGAAGAGTGCTGCAAACAACATAGAAGTGCAAGTATTTCTTCATGCTCATTTTGAATATATGCCTGAAAGTACAATTGCTGGAGTATATGGTGGTTCAATTTTAAATTTTTTCAAAACTCTTATTTTGTTTTTTTAATGTATGTCCTCATTTACATTCAAACCAACAGTGTGCAAGGATTTCCTTTACATCTTTACCAATGTTTTTATTTTAGTAAATATCTCATAGGTATTTCTTTTTGTTTTAGTATTTTTGTTTTTCTCATAGATAAATTTTATAAATATCTCATAGGTATTTTTTGCTTGTGTTTCTCTGACAATAATTGAAATTGAGCATTTTTCAATGTATCTCTTAGCCATGTCTTTTGAAAACTATTTAAACCTGGACTGGGTGTGGTGGCTAATATCTGTAATCTCAGCACTTTGGGAGGCTGAGGTGGGCAGATTGCCTGAGGTCAGGAGTTCAAGACCAGCCTGGCCAACACAACAAAACCCCATCTCTACTAAAAATACAAAAAGAAAAATAGGCATGGAGGTACATGCCTAAAGTCATAGCTACTAGAGGAGCTGAAGCAGTAGTATCGCTTCAACCAGAGAGGTGGAGGTTGCAGTGAGCTGAGATTGTGCCACTGCATTCAAGCCTCAGCAACAGAGAAACTCTATCTCAAAAAAAAAAAAAAAAAAAAAAAAAAAATCAGCCTGCTGCTCATAGTTATTTATTTTTTGTTGTGTAGTCATCTGAGTTTCTTGCATATTTTTTACATTATTCTCTTGTCACACACATAATTTGCAAATACTTTCTTCCATTGTTTAGTTGTCTAAGTTGATTGCATTAGACTCTGTGCAGCAGATTTTTAATTTGAAATAATCTGACCAGCAGGAACCTGCATCCATGAACAGAGCCCTTTGCTCCTCCCTCAGAATGAATGGAGACCAGAAATCAGACGTTTACGCCCAAGAAAAGCAGGATTTCATTCAGCACTTCTCCCAGATCTCTAGGGTGCTGACTGAGGAGGAGATGGGGCACCCAGAGACAGGAGATGCTATTGCCCGGCTCAAGGAGTTCCTGGAGTACAACGCCATTGGAGGCAAGTATCACTGGGGTTTGACGGTGCTAGCAGCATTCTGGGAGCTGGTGGAGCCAAGGAAATAGGATGCTGATAGTCTCTAGTGGGCCCTGGCTGTGGGCTGGTGTGTGGAACTGCTGCAAGCTTTCTTACTGGTGGCAGATGACATCATGGATTCATCCCTCACCCGCCGGGGACAGATCTGCTGGTATCAGAAGCCAGGCGTGGGCTTGGATGCCATCCTTCTGGAAGCATGTACCTACCACCTGCTGAAGCTCTACTACTGGGAGCAGCCCTATTACCTGAACCTGATTGAGCTCTTCCTGCAGAGTTCCTTACAGACTGAGATTGGGCCTCATCACAGCCCCCCAGGGCAATGTGGATCTAGGCAGATTCACTGAAAAGAGGTACAAATCTATTGTCAAGTACAAGATGGCTTTCTACTCCTTTTACCTTCCTATAGCTGCTGCCATGTACATGGCAGGAATTGATGGTGAGAAGGAACATGCCAATGCCAAGAAGATCCTGCTGGAGATGGGAGAGTTATTTCAGATTCAGAATGATTACCTTGACCTCTTTGGGGACCCCAGTGTGACTGGCAAAGTTGGCACTGACATCCAGGACAACAAATGCAGCTGGCTGGTGGTCCAGTGTCTGCAACGGTCCACTCCAGAACAGCGCGAGATCCTGAAGGAAAATTATGGGCAGAAGGAGGCTGAGAAGGTGGCCCGAGTGAAGGCATTATATGAGGAGCTGGATCTGCCAGCCGTGTTCTCACAGTATGAGGAAGACAGTTACAACCACATTACGGGTCTCACTGAACAGTACGCAGCGCCCCTGCCCCCAGCTATCTTTCTGGGGTTTGCACGCAAAATCTACAAGTAGAAAAAGTGATCTAGAGACTGCAAGGGTGGGAGGAGGCTTTCAATAAATAAATTATTGTGTAAAAAAATAAAATAAATAATCTGATTCATTCATTTTTCCTTTTGTTTCTCGGGTTTTGAAGTTGTATTTAAAAATTCACTGCCCAGACCAATGTTACAAGGCTTTTAGTCTATATTTTTTGTAGCAATTTCAGAGTTTCTAGCCTTACATTTAAGTAACTAACTTATTTTAAATTCTGAGATGAGAATCTCATCTTATTGCTTTGCATGTGGATTACAGTTTTCTCAACACCATTTATTGAAGATACTGTCTTTTCCCTAAGAAACTGTCACCTTTTTAAGTATGTTACTAGTATTTTGATAGAGGTTGCATTATATCTGTAGATTATTATGTGTAATACAAATATTTAACAATATTGATGCCAATTAATGAGTAATATTTCTCAATTTGTGTAGCATTTAATTTTCTATTTAATTCTCTTTAGAGTATAATTCTAAAGTTTCAACTTTTTGGTTGAATTTATTTCAAAATATAGTTACTACAGTTATTGTGGATAGGATTGTTTTTAAATTTCATTTTGAGATAGTTGTTAGTGTGTGTATAGAAATCCTACTGACTTTAAGATGTTGCTTTCATGTTCTATAAGTTCAATGAATTTGTTTAGTAGTTCTGATAGTTTTTAGTAAAGTGTTCAATTTTTTGATACATAAGATTATGTCATCTTCAAAAAGGATAATTTAAATTCTTTTATTCAATTTGAATTTCTTTCATTTTTTTGTCTAATTTCTCTATCGTGGGCATTTTATTCTATGTTTGGTAGGACTGAAGAAAGTGAACACCCTTGTTCTAGCTCATAGAGTAAAAGCTTATGGGTTTTCCTGTTTAGTATGTTCCTAGGTGTGCTTTTTTTTTTTTTTTTTTTTTTTTTTTTTTTTTTGTTTTTTTTTTTTTTTTTTTTTTTTTTTGTTATACATGAGATATATTGGCTTGAGATCATTTTTCCCATATCTGAAGTTTTAGAGATTTATCATAATGGAATGTTAAATTGTGTCAAACTTTTATTCTGCATCTATTTAAATTTTAGAGCTGTGAAATTATGACTAATTCTGCATAAGTAAAAAAATTATTTAAAAACTACGATGAACATCTCCATACATGCAAACTACAAAATGTATAGAAAATAAATAATCTTCTGAATACACACAACTTTCCAAGATAGAACCAGAAAAAACAAAATTTTGAACAGAGCAAAAATGTATAAAATGTAAAATGAGATTGAATAAATAAAACAAAATATAACAACCATAAAAAAACCTGGATTAGATAGATTTACAATCAAATTTTACCACATGTATAAAGATGAGCTGGTACTTACCCTACTAAATTATTCCAAAAAATCATAATGAGATTCCACCCTAACTCATATGAAACCACTATTATCTTGGTACTAGAATGTAGCAAAGACACAAAAACAGAAGAAAACCACAGGCCAACATTTCTGTGAACATTAAAACATAAATTCTCCATGAAATACTAGCAAGATGAGTTAGTAAAAAAACATTTTGCCACAGTCATCTGAGTTCTACTCATGTATTCAAGAATGTTTCATTATATGCAAGTCAATACGTGCAATTTACCTTGTAAAAATAATAGAAAGCAACAAATTATATAATTAATAAAATAGATGCAAAAAAACACTCAACAAAATCCAATATTTATGAAAATATCCTCAACAAACAAGACAAATAACAAAACGTACATCAAAATAATAAGAGCTATCTATTACAAATTCTCAGCCAACATCATATTGAACAATCAAATGTGGATGCATTCTTTACATAAATAGAAATAAGACCAGAATATTTAAACACTCCTTTTCAACAGTTTTTTCAAGTCCTAGCCAGAACAATTCAACAAAGTGAAGAAGTAAAGTGCATTTATATAAGAATAGAGAAAGTCAAATTATCTTACCAGATGACATAATTTTCAACCTAGATTTAACCAAAAGATTCCTAAGCCTAAAAATGACTTCAGCAAAGTATCAGAATACAAAATCAGTATACACAAATGAGTAGCATTTCTGCATGCTAATGACATTGAAGCTGAGAACAAAATTAAAAAAACAGTTCTGTATACAATAGACACTACCAAAAAAATAATACCTAGAAACACATTACATCAATGAAGTAAAATATCTCTACAAGGAGAACTAAAAAATACAGCTGAAAGAAATCAGAGATGACGACAGAGTATTAATAGAAAACCATTCCATGCTTGTGACATTGAATAATCAATATAATTCAAATGTACAGGATGACTAAAGTAACCTGCAGATTAAGTGCTATTTCTATCAAACTATCAATCCCATTTTTATAGAATTTTTAAAAACTTTTAAAATTTATATAAAAAAATAAAACAACCCAAATAGCCAAGACAACTTTACACAAAAAGTATTAACCTGAAGACCTCACCTTACCTGAGTTCAAACTGTACTACAAGCTACTGTTACCAGTATAACATGGTTCTGTTTTATATATATATATATATATATATATATATATATATATATATATGCATATATAAATGTATGTATCCCTGGAACAGATGAGAGACCCTTGAAATATTCAGAGACCCCTGAAATAAAGCTACACTTCTACAACCAACTTATTTTTGACAAACTCAACAGAAATAAATGAATGGGAATTAACTCTTTATTCAATAAATGGTACTGAAAAGAGTGATTAGTTCTATGCAGAAGAAGAAAACTGGACTCCTACTTCTTACCAAATAAAACACATGACTGAAAATATATTAAGAACTTAACTAAAACTTCAAGCTGTAAAAATCCTAGATGAACACCTAGAAAGTATTCTAGATATTGGGCCCTAAAGAAAATTTATGAGTAACATTTTAAAAGTGAGTGCAACACAAAAACCAAAAATTGCCATCTAATTAAAGAGCTTCTGCACAGCAAAAGAAACTATTAACCAAGTAAACAGACAACCTGCAATATAAAATTAAATATTTGTAAACTACATATAAAAAGGATTAATATACAGAATTTATGAGAAAGTTAATAAGAAAAAAGGATACAAATGAAATAGAAACTTTCAAAGGAAGATACAAGAGCTGTCAATAAACATGCAAAAAATTGCTCCTTTATAATCATTGAGTAATGTACCTCAAAATGACAACGTGATACTATTACATGCAGTTAGAATTACTGTTATTAAAAAAGTAAAAACATAACATATTCAAGTTTTGAAGGAAAGAACATTTTTATTCACTGTTGGTGAATATGTGGAAAGCAATTTGGAGATTTCTCAAATAACTAAAAATAAAATTGCCATTTGACCCATCAACCTCTTCAATGGGCATATACCCAAAGGAGAATAAATTATTTTCTCAAAAAGACACTTAACCAACACATGTTTATTGCAGCACTATTCACAAAAGCGAAGATATAGAATTAAACTAGATACTTATGAATCTTAGATTGAATAAGAATAATGAGGTACTTATATACCATGCATTACTATGCAGCCAGAGAAAAGAATAAAGTAATTATTTTTACAGCCACATGTATACAGCAGAAGGCTATTATCCTAAACAAATACAACATGTGGGAGCTGTCACTTATATGTGGGAGCTGAACATTGGGTGCAGATGGAAGCAAAAAAGAAAACAATAAGCACTGGGACTTTTAAAGACAAGAAAAAAAAGACAAGTATTGAGAAACTATTAGACATGATGTATACTACATGTGGGCAATGGCATTATTAAGCACCCAAACCTCAACATCATGCAATATACCTGTGTTACAAATCTGCTCATGTAACTTTTGAATTTAAAATAAAAATAATAAAATGCTTTGTGATATAATGACATGTTACATTTCCTCAGTTATGGGCCAATAGTTGTAATTAGGCATGAAAGTCAGAATTATTCACTCTTTAGGCCATAGGAATGAATGTTTAGTTACCAGGTCTCTTTGTGTTCTATAAGCTGGTATCTCTAAAAGCTCTTAGTGTATAGCCTGAGAAGTGTTTTATTGCTAAGTATGCAGCTAAAATAAATGACTCTACATTTTGTTTTTCATTTATCTATACAGTAGACTAAAGACTCTACTCTTTTTGGAGAAAAATGGTGTGTTGTTTAATCACTTCTTTTTAAGAATTCACCATTTTTGAAAATGTGAGACTATGAAAATTATGTAAATTGTTGAATTAGGGCAAGGAAACATTTCTAGAAAATGCATAGGAATCTTATAGCCACAGCTCAAAAATGATGAAACAGACCAAGTTATTCAAGGCCGCACTGCTGCAAATGCTCATTCCATCACAATTATTCTGATGAAAAAAAAAAAAGAACAATGGATTAGAACATATTTTTAGGCTATTTTTCAGATTCAATGGCAGTGTTAGATGTTTTTCTTTATTATTTGACATATAGAAGTCTCTACTAACAAAAGATTTTGTGAATTTCAAGCTAATAGGCTCACACATATATTCTCCTTAAAAGGGTACTGGTGTGTTTGAATCAAAATGTAGCATTTCTGGCCAGGTGCAATGGCTCATGCATGTAATCCCAGCAGTTTGAGGGGCCATGATAGGTGAATCACCTGAGGTCAAAAGTTTAAGCCTAGTCAATATGATGAAACCCTATCTCTACTAAAAATACAAAATTAGCTGAGAATGCTTATGTACACCTATAATCTCACCTACTAGAGAATCTGAGACAGAAGAATCACTTGAGCCCAGGAGGCAGAGGTTGCAGAGAGTCTAGATGGGAACACTGCACTTCAGCCTGGGTGACAAGCATGACTCCATCTCAACAACAACAAATATGTACCATTAATGGCCTTCATTGTGCTGCTGTGTTTGTGTGAAATAGGAAGACAGAAAATAAAGCACAGTTAATCATGGCACTTTTGGTTTCTACAGAGACAGTATCTAAAATCTAGTGGTATGTCAACTAGAAATAATGATATTAGTCAGGCATAGTGGCTTATGACTGTAATCCCAGCACTTTGGGAGGCTGAGGTGGGTGAATGACAAGGGCAGGAGTTAGAGACCAACCAAAATGACATGGTAAAACCCTGCCTTTACTAAAAATACAAAAAAAAAAAAAAAAAAAAAAGCTGGACATGGTGTCATGCATCTGTAATCTCAGCTACTGTCGAGGCTAACGCAGGAGAATTATGTGGAAGCAATTAATGCAAATAAAGGTGCCAGAGGAGTGCTCGGCACAGAGCAATTATACAGAAAATGCATAAGGCCTTATTTGTTAATTCTTTTAAATCACAATAAATTCTAATCCTGAAAACAAGGTGGCCACATTAGTAGTTTATAACTCATTTTCATTCTTATCAGTTAATCTGGATTATAATAGAGGCTGGAAAATTTCCATATATTCATATACAGCATAAATAGAAATATGAAAAGATTTCTTATTGATCCCTACTCAAACTCCAGTAACACTAGATAAATAAGAACTTAAATGCTGAGTGTTCATCAGTTTTAAAAGTAGAGAAGAAGGAAATTGTTTTTTCATCTATTTAATAAATTTTCTATTTATGTTCACTTGTTATATTTAAATGTAGTTTAAAAATATATATTCAAATAAATTTTCTTCTTTAACATGTGAAGGAAATCATTTATATAGACCTTTGGAGAATTTCACTCAAAACAGTTGCTTCAGAGTCTTTCTTTTAAAGTATTACATTATTTTGAGCATTAAAACCCAACATTTTATTCCAGAGTGTTGTGTTCAGACTATTTATGATAATAATTGTTTACTTACCTACATCAGGAAATGAGCAAGCCAGTTGAAATAAAAATGCATATGTATGTGTTTCCTGAAATTTTAAGATGAAAAACATTTTTTCTCTTGCCAAATTTTTTAAAGTTTCTCTCTCTATATATATTTTTAAATATTGCTGGTATTTTAGAATGACAAATTAGAGATGTACACATTTACAAGGTACAATGTGATGTTTTAACATAGGTATATAATATAACCTCCAGTAACAATTGTTCCACTTTCTACTTTTTTGAGTTAAACTTTGTTAGACTCTACATGTAAATGACATCATGCAGTATTTGTCTTCCTTTGTCAGGCTTATTTCATCTAGCATAATGCCTTCCAAATTTATTTATATTGTTTTAAACAATAAGATTTACACCTTTTTAAGACTAAATAGTATTCCATTGTATATACCACATTTAAGAAAATTAATTTAAATATATTAATATATTTTTGTATTCATTTGAAAAACTGATGTGTTATTTAAAAATATTTTGTGTCAAAGCATGTATTAATGTAATTCAGCTTATAAATATCTTATTAATACTAGCTAATTTGTAGATAGCACTAACCATAACACTCTATATGTTAATGGATTTAATCACAGTAAGTTAATAACATATGTATTTTAATTATTCTCCTTTTAGAAAGAAAGAATCAGAGCCACTGAGAGAAATAACTTGCTTACTATAGCAGAGGCAGTATTAAAACACAGGCAACTTTTGTCTCCAGAGATGACAGTCTTGAGTCCATCAATAAAAACCTTTCAAACAAAAGAAATTGATTATTTTTAACACTCATTTTAAATAAAAATTTAAAAAATAATTGAATAAATTTTTATTGTTATGTGTGGTTGTATAAAATGGTACAGTAAGGAGAAATAATCTAAGCCAGAGAAGAAGACATGCTAACATTTGCAACAAATAAAATTGCAAAGTAGCCAATTGTTATGTACAGGCAATATCTTTGTTTACTTAGATAACAAAAGCAATTCAAAGACTTTTTTGAGATAGAGCCTCATTCTGTTGCCCAGGTTGTAGTGCAGTGGTGCAATCTCAGTTCACTGCAACCTGTGCCTCTTGGGTTCAAGCAATTATCCTGCCTCAGCCTCCCAAGTAGCTGGGATTACAGGCTCGTGCCACCACACCTGGCTTTTTTTTTTTTTTTTAATTTTTAGTAGAAACAGGGTTTTACCATGTTAGCCAGGTTGGTCTCAAACTGCTGACCTCAGGTGATTGACCCATCTCAGCCCCTAAAGTTCAGGGATTAGGCATGAACCACTGTATCCAGCCAAAAAGGCTGTTTTAAAAATATATTCAGATGAGTAGGCAAAATTCTAAGATGATTCTCAGTTTGTTAAACACCTGCTGTGTAATCCTTTCCTTTGGAGTATATAAAAATTGTGACTTTGCTGGGAAGTTACTCATGAAATAAGGTAATTAAGGTGTTTACTTTGTCTTCATTCAAATAGATATTATTATGATTGAGCTAAACTTAATCATAAGAGAAAGACACATCATATAAAAACACATTTGCCAGCCTGGTAGTCAGTGAATTCTTGGTGGGCCATATTGTAAGCTGCTTATGATGGCTATATGGTAAGAAATATATTTCTACAGTATCATTATTCCTGCCTCCCAAATTTTACTTCCAGTAAGAAGTACAGGAGGATCCCATGGCAGAGAAAAAAGGGGGAACTCAAGTCATGCAAGAAATAACCACCTCTTATTAGGGATAGCTTAAGATAAACAGAGGAGACCACAACATACCACATCAATGGAGAAAGAAGGCAATAAAACCTGATTAGGAAGTCTCACTGACCTTAGGAGGCAATATTTACTAATTCATGGTAAAGGATCAGCCTCTGAGACACAAATAGTCTACTATATTATAAAAGATGCATACATAATTTTTTGTTTTCACAATTGAAAAAAATTGAAAATTCAATAAATTTTTTATTTTATTTTATTTATTTTATCTTTGAGTTGGAGTCTTGCTCTGTCACCAAACTGGAATGCACTGGTGTGATCTCGGCTCACTGCAACCTCCACCTCCCAGGTTCAAACTATTCCCCTGCCTCAGCCTCCCAAGTAGCTGGGACTACGGGCATGTGCCGCCATTTTTTGTTTGTTTGTTTGTTTGTTTTTATGTTTTAGTAGCAATGGGTTTTCACCATGTTGGTCAGGATGGTCTCAATCTCCTGACTTTGTGATCCACCTGCCTTGGGCTCCCAAAGTGCTGGGATTACAGGCATGAGCCGCCACACCCAGCCAGTAAATTTATTAATAACAAACTTCTTCTAATTTTACAGGATTCTGCTACACTGTCATACAATTTTAAACTGTAAACATCTTCCTATAAATATGTATTGAATGCAAGAACAGTTACATAGATAGCTTATTGATTAACATGGTATATAGATTAACATGGTAGAAGTAACAATTAGAGAAAACAATTGAAATGAGATAAAATGAGTCAAAATCAATCAGTAGCTGTAACACCAGAAAGATGGCAGAGCAAGAGCAAAGAAAAATCCCTTTGTTTCCAGAAAACCTAAAAAAGAGGAAGGCTGGTTAAGCTTTCAAAGCCACCCAGGCAAAGTAGGCACTTTTAGCAAAGAAGGAGCAGAGGAAAGGAAAAGCTCAAGCTTAAGTGACTGGAATCATGTCTACATGTTTTCTGGTGGCAGAAACATGACAAGATGTGTCTCAGATGACTAGAAGTGAAAGCTCATGCCTTGGAATTGCCAGATAAACATTTCTTGACCTTTGTTGTAGACATCTAAAAGATTGATGGCGTGAGTTTACTGGTGCAGAGAACCACTGCAAGAATTCAATGAAAGAAAACTTTTAGTGGTGTCTATGGAAAAGTCACCCCCAAGAACCTAAAAATTCTGCCTATAGTGGAACCTTATGTAACCTGGGAATTTCCAAGTCAATTTGAAATGTGGACAAGCCAAGGTCAAGGATAAGGTCATTCCTCTGACAGACAATACGGTGTTTGATGAGCACCTGGGGAAGTTTTGTGTCATTTGCTTAGAAGACCTCATTCATGAAATTGCCTTCCCAGGAAAGCATTTCCAGGAGATCTCATGGTTCTTGTGCCCTTTCCACCTCTCAGTGGCCATTAATGCTATTGAAAAGAGTGGGCTTCCTCAAGGAGATGGGCAACCCTGGCTATTGAGGTGAATGCATCCATCAGCTCCTCCATCAGCTGAACTAGACCCAGGTGTCAAAGTGCAGTAAATTTTTATCAATGAAGTGGAAGCATGTGCTTCTGGTTTTTTGGGGGGAATTTTTTATCAAGTATCTTCAGAGAATATTATTTCCTGCTTTATCCTTAAAAACTGGAAAATAGGGGTCAAAGCAAAGACGGTAGCTTGTGTTCATGGCAAGTGCCTTTCATCACAGTCCAGTTCCAAAGGGAAATTCCAACATTTTCTACATTGGCTCCTGCCTCATTTGAAAGCAGCACATTCCATGGAGGAAGGAGTCCTGCTTTGTTGCACCTTTTGTCCCAGGGCTTAATGTCGTTAAGTGAGTAACTCTAGCATTTGTACGAGGCTCCTAAGAGTCCTGCAACAGTCTAAGGATACAATTGAATCTTGAGGTTCCTGGGGACTTGTTTTGTAAAAGACTTGAATTACACATAGGAAGAAAGGGACAAAAATAAGTGTTCACTTGTCTCTACTGGGAGTCTATGTTCCAACTTGTCAGTGATGGCTTTGAGAAGTCTCATATTTGGCTGACTCTAAGTGTATCTGCTGGCTTTTTTATCTTTACTTGAAACTGGCTTAGTACTTTTTTCTAAAAGCTCAGGATTTGAGAATGAGGAACCGTTCACCAGAAAAACAAGCACACACTCAAAATTTTGCTTACTGTTTTAGGGTGTTGAGACCCTTCTCAGATACATGTGCACTTTAGGGGTTTTGTTTGGTTTGTTTTTTATTTTTGTCTTTGTTTTGAGATGGAGTCTCACTCTGTTGCCCAGGCTGCAGTGCAGTGGTGTGATCTCAGCTCACTGCAACCTCCACCTCCTGGGTTCAAGTGATTCTCCTGCCTCGGCCTCCCAAGCAGCTGGGATTCCAGGCATGCACCATCATGCCTGGCTAATTTTTGTGTTTTTAGTAGAGAAAGAGACAGTGTTTCACCATGTTGGCCATGCTAGTCTCAAACTCCTGACGTCAATTGATCCACCCGCCTGGGCCTCTCAAAGTGCTAGGATTACAGGTGTGAGAAACCACACCCAGCCCCTGTGTACCTTATGTGAGAAGTCCTGCTCTTAATCAGAATTGGTCACGCAGGCTCTGATGTTGCCCCTCTGGTTCCATGTCCTATGGAAAACCAAAGCTTACCAGGACAGCTTTTTCCCTTCCTGCTGGCAGATTGTGTTGCCCCTGCACCATCTATAACTCAAAAATGCCCACCATGTCTCCTCCTGGGCTTCAGGATAGAATTACCTGGTTTCTCTGATGATCAGCACTCTTCCTTAAATCCCAAATCAGAAAGAAAGGAACAATTTTTCTTGTTTGATATGGATGAAATTAGCACTGTTTGGTTTTGTAGGCCCCAGACAGGCAGGCAGCTTTAGTTTGTTCTTGCATGTTCCAGTCTCCAGAAGTATTGCCCTTTGTCTTGCTGGTAATGACATAGTAGATAGTAGACCAGCAACTGGACTTATGGGGATTTTAACCGGAAAATAGTGTGACTGATATTGCTTGTGTTTTTCATCAGTGTCCACACCAGGTGGGCCTTCCTGCCACTCTTTTTACTTAGTTGCTCCCCACTTGCCATCTGAGCAGTTGGCCAGGATGTGCCAGGCCTAGGTTAAACTTGGAAACATACTTGACCATTCTATTCCCTGGTTCTTTCAGATCAGTTTGGCTGCAATTTTGGCTCCTGGGACCCTCAAGCATAGCTGGGAAATCAAATTAGTGGTGCAACTGCCTTAAAATGTGCCAGGTTATGAGGTTATTTGGTTGGCTCTCTTCAGAAGTAACCTGCCAAAGAAGATGGTATAGATGTTACCCTTATATTGTAAAACATTGTGAAATCAGATTACTTTAAAATGATGTATTACAAAGTTAAGGAAAAAAGTAGTTGTGACCATAGAAGCCCAAGGCTTATATCCCAGCTCTGTCTTACATGAAATATGGGTACAGTGTTTTCAGTCTTTGTAAAATGGGAGCCAATATCCTCCAACCTGCATGCCTGACATGGCAAATGTTGCAGTGAGTGGAGTTTACATCACTGCACTCCAGCCTGGGTGACAGAATGACTCCACCAAAAAA
>NW_016108172.1:103673-106931 GCF_001604975.1 Cebus imitator | reverse complement strand
CTGACTGAAAAAGTTTAATTTCAAAACAGCATTATCTACTCATTGCAAAAGTAACTCTCCTTGTCCCTGAACAATGTCACCAGTGGCCTCAAATCCATGGCTCACCCATGATAGGAAAACCCTGCCTGCTGTCCCCCATGGCCACACACCATCAGGTGGAAAGGCTGGTGCAGCAGAGGGAGAACAAGAGAGGCGAGACTTACATAACCAAGGGTTCAGGTAGCTGATTATTCCACATGCTTGTTCAACTGTTTTTAGTCATGTTCACCTGTTCCATCTCTTTGCCTTTGCTTCTTGTTGTGTGTTTAAAATGGTGTAAATAAGCACCATAATTTGTTCTTGAAACTTCTGTTCTGTGGCCTCTGGGGTAGCCTGCCTGGAAGTATAGTTGGAAGCTATTACTATTGCCTCAAGGTAATTTCCCAAGGGACAGGGGATTCTCATATCAGGCTCCCTAGGAGCAAAGCCAGAGACAGGGATTCCTGTTCAAGTGGTAAATGAGGAAGTTCTGTCTGGAGAAAAAGCTCTGTGAGGAAGTGGGTAAAGCGAGATAAGACAGGGGAAGAAGCAAAGCAAGGATGAGGCTCAGCTGCAGTTTAACCTCAGCCTGATCCCACCTGGGAGCCCTAGGGTGTGAAAGGCACCAGGGATCGGGCTTCTTAAGCCAGAGGGTCAGACTTTGTATGCTGTTCTAGTAGATGGTAAAAGGGGCCTTGTCAGAACACCAGCAGCATCATGGTTGGGAAAGTGGTGACATGAAGGACTGGAAAGGCAAGGTGCAATATAGCTTGGAAGCATCTAAAAGCCAGAATAAGAAGTGCAGACCCGATTCCAGGGGCCAGAAGCCACAGGGAGTTACAGCATGTTTTTGAGCATGTGTGGGATTTGGAGCAGTGCATAGGAAGTCAGATGACAGTAGCAGGTGCTGGGAGAAGCTGCTGGCAAGGAGAGAGCCTGTGACTCCTCTGAGGCCTTTGGGTAACTCTGGAAAGAAGGCTACTTACCAGGGTCTTGTTTATTCAGCCATTAGCCTTATTCTGAAGGAACAGGAACAGGTTCTGTGTCCTCAGGATGGAATCCTCACCAAGTCAGGACCAGTTGGAAGAGTGGGAAGGGATGCATTGCTGGAGGCTTTTCCTCAGAGGAGAACACCTCATAAAAAGTTTTGCAGCTGACCCAGGGAGTCTGCAGAGGCCTGAATACTGCTGGAATTGTCCATATTGTGCTGGCGTTGAGTGAAGTCTCAGGCTTTTATCGGAAGTGCTATGACCACCTGGTCAGCTGCCGGATTCTTGGCCTCAGACAAAGCCAGCCTCCAGTCAATGATCCTTCCTCAGGTTTAGTTGTCCATCAAAATCTTGAAGAAAATGTGTTTCTTTAACTTCAGCATGCAAAAAGACTAATCTGGAGAGGCCAAGCGTGGTGGCTTATGCCTGTAATTCTAGCATTTTGGGAGGCCGAGGTGGGTGGATCACAGTTCAGGAGTTCAAGTTCAGACTGGTCAAGTTGGTATAAAATCCCCTCTCTATTAAAAATACAAAAATTAGCTGGACGTGTTGGCAGACACCTGTAATCTCAGCACTTTGATAGGCTGAGGCAGACAGATGACATGAGGTCAGGAGTTTGACACCAGCCAGACCAACATGTAGAAACCCCATATCTACTTAAAAGTACAAAATTATCCAGGTGTGATGGTGGGTGCCTGTAATCCCAGCTACTCAGGAGGCTGGAGCAGAATTGCTGGAGGAGAAGGTTGCAGTGATCTGAGATTGGGCCACTGCACTTCAGTCTGGGCAACAAGACAACAAGAGCAAGACTCATCTAAAAAAAAAAAAAAAAAAAAAAAAAAAAAGTGCCTGAAGTGCAGACTACTTCTGGGCCTGATGTGCAGAGGTTCTGATTTGCCCCTTCCCAACCCATCCAGTTTAAATAAGGTGCCCTTCCTCCATTTCTTCAGAGGATTCTGGACTTCTTTCTATTACAGTGTGTGTTATGTTATATTGCAACTTTTAATTTTTTTGTCTGTCCCCCACAGCTCACTGGACTGTGGGCCTATGGGGTTGGGAATACATAGTGTCAGGCCTTACATCCCTAGTCTCTGGAAGGCAGATGTACAGGAGCCCAGGAGCAGAATGGTAGAGTCCCTAAGAGCTGGATTCTGGACCTTGCAGGAGCTGTTCTCTTTTTCCCACACTGGCAGGATGTCCAGGGGCTTTAGAAAATGGGGACAAGGAAGGCAAAGATTCTGTGGCTTTAGGATAAGCCAACTATAGATGGAATAAGAAATCTTTCCTTGTAGAATGAGTGGGATTTTTCCAAGGCCTCATTGCCCCATCATGGAAAGATTTGCCTCAAACCCTAGTTTGTCACTGCCTGGAGCCAGCTGTGTCACCATGGGGTGAACTTTAAGAGTCCAAGGAGAACACTTTCTGCAGCCGGGGAAAAATATTTACTGTCCTCCATCAGGAACCCCTGATTTCAGGTGATTGTTGGCAAAGGGACAGGTGTCTGTGGCTTCCTCAGAGGCAGCCTTTCCTGAGTACTGTCATTCTGCAGCTTCACTGCCCTTAGGAAGACTTCTGGGGTTAAGAACAGGAGATCAAGATCTGTCCAGCAGGGGCATCTGACTCTGATGTGGGGGTCATCTGCTGGCTGCCCAAAGAAAAGGAGCAAAGAGGCCCAGAACTGGTTGAGACAGAAGCATATGGGGCCTTGATCTGCACAGGGCAGGGCCGTCACTGTCCACCAGGCTTCAGAAGGTCGGCCTTTCTCTTGCTCCCCACCTCGCTCCCAGGGCTCGGAATAAATCATTTTTAGTTCTCAGAGTACCCCGTGCTCTCTCACTTCTGGGCTGTGTGTGCATCAGCCCTAACACAACTGTCAGCCTTTTCACTGCATTTTATTGCAAGAAATTTAACTCTTCAAGTGACTTTTCTATTTGTGGTGCAGCTTTTCCTGAAGTTTGAAGGAGGAGCTGCTCTGGGGTGGGGTTCCTCTGTACAGTGCCGAGCACTCAACTCTTCTTCCTTTCCCTGCTTCTCTCTCCCACCCCAGTTTCCTGGAGAGCTCTCAGTCCCCTCACTCCTTTGAGTAATAGACCTTATTCTACCACACATAGTAACTTCCCTCTTATTGTAAAGCCTCAGATCCACTCATTTCCCTGGACCTGGAGGTTCAGCTTTTGCTGACATTTAAAGCCATTTTTTTCTTTCTATTTTTTTTTCTTTTCTTTTCTTTCTTCCTTTTTTTTTTTTTTTT
>NW_016108172.1:95535-103643 GCF_001604975.1 Cebus imitator | reverse complement strand
GGGAAAAAACTCTATTCTTTTTTTTTTTTTTTTTAAGACAGAGTCCCGCTCTGTCAGCCTGGAGTGCAGTGGTGTGATTGATCTCAGCTCACTGCAACCTCTGCCTCCAGAATTCAAGCAATTCTCCTGCCTCAGCCTCCTGAGTAGCTGGGATTACTAGTGCCTGCCACCATGCCCAGCTAATTTTTTTTTGTTGTTGTAGTTTTAGTAGATATGGTAAAACACCATCTCTACTAATTTGGTCAGCCTGGTCTCAAATTCCTGACTTCGTGATTCACCCACCTTGGCTTCCCAAAGTCTTGGGATTACAAATGTGAGCCACCTTGTCCAGTCAAAGCCTTTTCTTTAAAAAGAATCTACTCTCTGTAAATATCTCAGCTGCTGA
The DNA here is from genome assembly GCF_001604975.1 of Cebus imitator. Taxonomy (NCBI): domain Eukaryota; kingdom Metazoa; phylum Chordata; class Mammalia; order Primates; family Cebidae; genus Cebus; species Cebus imitator. Next base: position 103,258 of record NW_016108172.1, on the reverse strand, counting down.
GATAGCATATTCTCTACCTCATTATATGCTGTTTGTTTTGCCATCTGGTTCTATTTAGTCTGGCTAAGTCCTGCTCCCTGCATCTCAGCTGCCCAGATCCACTAAAACTCAAGTGAGTGCCTCACCACAGTGCCCCAGAGCTCTCACCAATGTGCCTATCAATGCTGATTGTTTATTTATTTATTTATATATTTTGAGATGAAGTCTTGCTCTGTCTCCCAGGCTGGAGTGTGGTGTCATTATCTCAGCTCACTGCAACATCCACGTCACAGGTTTCAAGCAGTTTTTTAGATTTAGCCTGCCAAGTAGCTGGTATTACAGGCACCTGCCACCATGTCCAGCTAATTTTTGAATTTCTGTTAGAGACAGGGTTTCACTATGTTGGCCAGACTGGTCTCAAAACTTCTAGTTTCAACTGATTCATCCCCCTTGGCCTCCCAAAGTGATGAGATTACCACCCCAAGCCAATTGTTAAATTTTCAAAAATTTTACAAGTCGGTTGTTAAATTCAGCCAATATTAAACATTCAGCTATTATAATAAATACTTAAGGCTCATCACATCCTAATTACTTTTCCACATTTTCCTATCACTTAAGCTCTTGAGATCATTTATCTCTCTGGTATCCACATGGTGGAAGCACTATAGAATTTTCAACATATTCTGCATCTCTTCCCAAATCTGTGTTCAGTGGTAGCTTGTGAGAGTATTTCCACCATGAAGACTGGTAAATGCTATAAATCAGAGATTGATTAATTATTTGATCAATTATCTAAACTTAAGGAAGTAATAGAGGCAATGTAATGATGCAGATTAAACTTACAAATGTGTTGTGTTTGTAGCAGATACATTGTGAATAGCATGAAAAAATGGAAAAAAAAGCCTTTCAGTATTCAGAACCTATAATCCAATCCATCAAAGCAGCATTGACAAATAAGTTCTGACATTCATTTTAATTTTGCTTTTGTCTTGTTAACATAAATAATATCAACCAATATTCTGTTAGAAAATACTTGCTCATGAGGCGGATCCAAGATGGCAGATTAGGAGTAGCTCAGGATTGCAGCTCCCAGTGATAGCACAGAGGGTGAGTGTATGCCGCATTTCCAGATGGATTTTTATTGCCCACAGACCAGGAGATTCCCAGGCAGAGGAACCCCACAGGTCACCAGCATGGCTGTTTTGGTTGGCATAGCAGGTCTTCGCACAAAATACATGGGTCCGGGTGCCATTTTAGCTGGCAATTGGAGCTCCTGGGAGACAGAGTCATCCCTTCAACTGATAAAAAGGGGGACTGAAACAGGGAGCCAGGCCAGGAGATTCCCGGGCAAAAAAGCACCACGAATCTTCACGCAGCTGTTTCAGCCAGTACAGTGGGTTGCCACATGGGAAATCACACAGATCCTGGCATCTTTTCAACAGGTGACTGGAATTCCTAGGAGACAACTGAAAAACAAAAGGGGGATCTGAGGCAGGGAGCCAGGTGATCAGGCTTGGCTAGTCCCACCCCCAAAAAAACCAGCATTCTGAAATGCTCTGGATTGAGAGTTTCACAGCAAGCACACATGAACCTGGAACAGTCCAGCTCTGTGGAGAAGGGTCATCTGCCATTACCAAGGCAGTCCAACACTATGGAGGCAGTCCACCATTGCTGAGGCAGCCCGCCATTGCTGAGGCAGCCTGCCATTACAGAGAGAGTCCCGTATCACAGAGATGGCCCGCCATTGCCAAGGCAGTTCTAACTATACCTGTATAAACAGGACTACAGGAAAGTTCACATGGCAGCTGGGCAGAACCCACAACAGCTCAGCAAATCCTCTGCAGGCAGACTGTGACTAGGCTGCCTCCACGCTGGGCAGGGCAGCCCTGAGAAAAGGTAGCAGCATGACAGAAACTTATAAATAAAGCTCTAATTCCCTGGGACAGAGCACCTGGGGAAAAAAGGAAAAAGGCATTTATGAGTTCTGCTGCAGCAGACTTGAACGTACCTGCCCAACAGCTCTGAATGAACAATGAAGCTCACAGCTCAGCACTTGAATTCCTATAAAGGACAGACTGTCTCCTCAAGCAGCTCCCTGACCCCCCGTATATCCAAAGAAACACCTCATAAAGGAGAACTCAGACTGATATCTGACGGGTATCCTTCTGGGACAAAGATAGCAGAAGAAGAAGCTGGCAGCAACCCTTACTGTTCTGTCACCTCTGCAGGTGATCCCCAGGCAAGCAAGGCCTGGAGTGGACTTCAGCAGTCCTACAGCAGAGGGGCCAGACTGTTAGAAGGAAAACTTAGAAACAGAAAGAAATAACTTCATCATCAACAAACTGGATATCCACTCAGAGACCCAATCTGAAAGTCAACAACTAGAAAGACGACAGGCAGATAAATCCACAAAGATCAGAAGAAACCAGCACAAAAAGGATGAAAACACCCAAAAGCAGAATTCCTCTTTTCCTACAAGAAATCACAATACCTCACCAGCAAGGAAACAGGGCTGGATGGAGAATGAGTGTGATGAATTGACAGAAACAGCCTTCAGAAGGTGGGTAATAAGAAACTTCTCTGAGCTAAAAGAACATATTCTAACACAATGCACAGAAACTAAGAAACTTGAAAAAAGATTTGACGAAATGCTCACAAGAATAAACAGCTTAGAGAAGAATACAAGTGAATTGATGGAGTTGAAAAACACAACACGAGGACTTCGTGAAGCATACACAAGTTTCAACAGCCGAAATAACCAAGCAGAAAGATATCAGACGTCAAAGATCAACTCAATGGAATAAAATGAGAAGGCAAGATTAGAGAAAAAAGGGTAAAAAGGAATGAACAATGTCTCCAAGAAATATGGGACTATGTGAAAATATCTAATCTATGTTTGATAGATGAACCTGAATGTGACTGAGAGAATGAATCCACGCTGGAAAATACTCTTCAGGATATTATCCAGGAAAACTTCCCCAACTTAGCAAGGCAGGCTAATGTTCAAGTCCAGGAAATACAGACAGCACCACAAAGATATTCTTCAAGAATAGCTATCCCAAGGCATATAATCATCAGATTGACCAGGGTCGAAATGAAGGAGAAAATTCTAAGGGCAGCCAGAGAGAAAGGTCAGGTTGCCCACAAAGAGAAGCCCATCAGATTCACAGCAGATCTCTCAGCAGAAACCATACAAGCCAGAAAAGAGTAGGGGCCAATATTCAAAATCCTTAAAGAAAAGAACTTTCAACCCAGAATTTCATATCCAGCCAAAGTAAGCTTCATAAGTGAAGGAGAAATAGAATACTTTATGAACAAGAAATTAATCAGAGATTTCATCAACACAAGGCCTGCTTTACAGGAGCTCCTGAAAGAAGCACCAAACATAGAAAGGAACAACCGCTACTAGCCACTCCAAAAACATACCAAATGGTAAAGAGCATTGACACAATGAAGAAACTGCATCAACTAAAAGGCAAAACAGCCAGCTAGCATCAAAATGGCAGGATCAAATTTACATATAAAAATATTAACCCTAAATGGAAATGAGCTAAATGCCCCAATCAAAAGACACAGACTGGCAAATTGGATAAAAAGCTAAAACCCATCAGTGTGCTCTATCCACAAAACCCATCTCACAGGCAAGGATATACAAAGGCTCAGAATAAAGGGATGGACGAATATTTACCAAGCAAATGGAAAGCAAAAAAAAAAAAAAAAAAAAAAAAAAAGCAGGAGTTGCAATTCTCGTCTCTGATAAAATAGACTTTAAACCAACAAAGATCAAAAGAGACAAAGACAGACACTACATAATGGTAAATGGATCAATGCAATAAGAAGAACTAATGATCCTAAAGATAAACACACCCAATACAGAAGCACCTAGATACATAAAGCAAGTTCTTAATGACTTACAAAAAGACTTAGACTCCCACACAATAACAGTGGGAGACTTTAACACCCCATTGTCAATATGAAACAGATCAATGAGACAGGAAATTAACAAGGATATCCAGGACTTGAACTCAGACCTGGACCAAGCAAACCTAATATACATTTACAGAACTCTCCACCCCAAATTCACAGAATATGCATTATTCTCAGTACCACATCACACCTACTCTAAAATTGACTGCATAATTGGAAGTAAATGACTCCTCAGTAAATGCAAAAGAACGGAAATCATAACAAACAGTCTCTCAGACCACAGTGCAATCAAGATAGAACTCAGAATTCATAAACTAACTCAGAGCTGCACAGCTGCATGGTAACTGAACTGGCTCTTAAATGTTGACTGGATAAACAATGAAATGAAGGCAGAAATAAAGATGGTCTTCAAAACCAACAAGAACAAAGACACAACATACCAGAATCTTGGGGAAACATTTAAAGCAGTGTCTAGAGGAAAATATATAGCAATAAATGCCCACATGAGAAAAAAGGAAAGATCTAAAATCGACACCCCATCATCAAAATTGAAAGAGCTAGAGGAGCAAGATTAAAAAAACTCAAAACCTAGCAGAAGGCAAGAAATAGCTAAGATCAGAGCAGAACTGAAGGAGATAGAGACAAAAAAATAACACTTCAAAAAATCAATAAATTCAGGAGGTGGTTTTTTGAAAAAATAAACAAAATAGACAGACCACTAGCCAGATTAATAAAAAAGAAAAGAGAAGAATCAAATAGATGCAATACAAAATGATAAAGGGGATATCGCCACAGATTCCACAGAAATACAAACCACCATCAGAGATTACTACAAACAACTCTAAGCACATAAAGCAGTAAACCTGGAAGAAGTTGATAAATTCTGGGACACGTGCAAACTCCCAAGCCTAAACCATGAAGAAGTCAAAACCTTCAACAGACCAATAACAAGGGCTGAAGTTGAGGCAGCAATTAATAGCCTACCAACCAAAAAAAGCTCAGGTCCAGATGTGTTCACAGCCAAATTCTACCAGACACACAAAGAGGAGCTGGTACCATTCCTTCAGAAACTTCCAAACAATCCAAAAAGAAGGAATCCTTCCCAAATCATTTTATGAGACCAACATCATCCTGATACCAAAATCCGGCAGAGACCCAGCAAGAAAAGAAAACTTCAGGCCAATATCCATGATGAACATAGATGCAAAAATCTTCAATAAATACTGGCAAACCCACTGCAACAGCACATCAAAAAGCTTATCTATCATGATCAAGTAGGCTTGATCCCGGGGGTGCGAGTCTGGTTCAACATATGCAAGTCTATAAACATAATTCACCACATAAACAGAACCAAAGACAAAAACCACATGATTGTCTCAACTGATGCAGAGAAAGGCTTTGACAAAATTCAACAGGGCTTTATGCTAAAAAACCTCAATAAACTAGGTATTGATGGAACATAACTCAAAATAATAAAAGCTATTTATGACAAACCAACAGCCAATATCATACTGAATGGGCAAAAACTGGAAGCACTCCCTTTGAAACCTGGCACTAAACAAAGATACCCTCTCTCACCACTCCTATTCAAGATAGTATTGGAAGTTCTAGCCAGAGCAATCAGACAAGAAAAAGAAATAAAGGGTATTCAATTAGGAAAGGAAGAAGTCAAATTGTCTCTATTTGCAGACGACATGATTGTATATCTAGAAAGCCCCATCATCTCAGCCCAAAATCTCCTGAAACTGATAAGCAACTTCAGCAAAGTCTCAGAATACAACATCAATGTGCAAAAATCACAAGCATCCCTATACACCAACAACAGACTTAAAGAGAGCTAAATCAAGAACAAACTTCCATTCACAATTGCTACAAAGAGAATAAAATACCTAGGAATACAACTAACAGGGAACCTAAAGGACCTCTTCAAGGATAACTGCAAATGACTGCTCAACAAAATAAGAGAGGACACAAACAGATGGAGAACGATTCCATCCTCTTGGTTAGGAAGAATCAATATCTTGAAAATGGCCATACTGCCCAAAGTAATTTACAGATTCAATGCTATCCCCATCAAGCCACCTATTACCTTCTTCACAAAACTGGAGAAAACCACCTTAAACTTCATATGGAACCAAAAGAAAGCCTGCATAGCCAAGTCAATTCTTAGTAAAAAGAACAAAGCAGGAGGCATCACACTACCAGACTTCAAACTATACTACAAGGCTACAGTAATCAAAACAGCATGGTACTGGTACCAAAACAGAGATATAGACCAATGGAACAGAACAGAGGCTTCAGAGGCAACACCACACATCTACAGACATCTGATATTTGACAAACCTGACAAAAACAAGCAATGGGGAAAGGATTCTCTATTTAATAAATGGTGTTGTGGAGCCTGGCTAGCCATGTGCAGAAAGCAGAAACTGGACCCCTTCCTAACACCTTACACTAAAATTAACTCCAGTTGGATTAAAGACTTAAACATAAGACCTAACACCATAAAAACCCTAGAAGAAAATCTAGGCAAAATCATTCAGGACATAGGTGTAGGCAAGGACTTCATGACCAAAACACCAAAAGCATTGGTAACAAAAGCCAAAATAGACAAATGGGACCTAATCAAACTACACAGCTTTTGCACAGCAAAAGAAACAGTCAATAGAGTGAATCGGTAACCAACAGAATGGGAAAAAAATTTTTGCAATTACCCATCTGACAAAGGGCTGATATACAGAATCTACAAAGAACTAAAAGAGATTTACAAGAGGAGGAGGATCCAAGATGGCCATTTAGGAACAGCCCAGGATTGCAGCTCCCAGTGAAAGCGCAGACGGTGAGTGGATGCCGCATTTTTATTGCCCACAGACTAGGAAATTCCCGGGCGGAGGAGCTCCACGGTTGCCAGCGTGGCTGTTTCGGCCAGCGCGACTGTGCTGGCCGGCGCCACTGCTTTGCCCTGCTTGGCTCCTTTGTCGGCGCCCCGGAGCAGTGGTTCTCTGTACAAAATACACCTGTCCGGGTGCCCTTTTGGCTGGCGATTGGAGCCACAGGAAGTTGCCCATTCGCCAGTTCAAAAAGGGGACTGAGCAGAGAAACAGGACAGTAGATTCCAGGGCAAAAAAAAAAGCACCACAAGCGTCAGTGCTGCTGTTTAAGTCAGCACAGTGAGTGGCCCCAGGGAAAAACAAACAGACCCCGGCGCCTCTTCAACAGGCGACTGGAACACCAAATTAAAAAAGGCTCTGAGGCAGGGAGCCAGGTGATCAGGCTTGGCTGGTCCCACCCCGACAAAAGAACAGCAACCAGAAACTCTGGATTGAGACTTTCACAGCAAGTGCAGCAGAACCCGGGATGGTCCAGCTCTGTGGGGAAGGGGCGTCCACCACTACCGAGGCAGGCCCCCAGAACCGAGGTAGTCGGCCAATGCTGAGGCAGCCCGCCGTTGCCAAGGCAACCTGCCATTGCTGAGGCAGCCCGCCATTGCCAAGGCAACCTGCCACAGCAGAGAGACTCCGCCTCAACAGAGGCAGGCCACCATTGCCAAAGCAGTTCTAACTACACCCATATAAACAGGACTGCAGGGAAGTTCACTCGGCAGCAGGGCAGAGACCACAGCAGCTCAGCAAAGCCTCTATAGGCTGACAGTGACTACGCTGCCTCCTTGCTGGGCTGGGCAGGTCTGAAGGAAAAAAAAAAGAAGGGAGCAGCATAACGGAAACTCATAAATACATCCCTAAATCCCTGGGACAGAGCACCTGGGAACAAAAAGCAGTTTATGAGTTCTGCTGCAGCAGACCTAAAAGTACCTGCC
>NW_016108172.1:46094-88184 GCF_001604975.1 Cebus imitator | reverse complement strand
ATGGGGAGGAAGGCAGCAAATCACACTGCCACGTGTGTACGTATGCAACAATTTTGCATGTTCTTCACATGTACCCCAAAACCTAAAATGCAATAAAATAAATAAATGGGGAAAAAAAGAGAGATTTACAAGAAAAAAACAAACAAGCCCATTCAAAAGTGGGCAAAGGATACGAACAGACACTTTACAAAAGATGACATACATAAGGCCAACAAACATATGAAAAAATGCTCATCATCACTGGTCATCAGAGAAGTGTAAATCAAAACTACATTGAGATACCATCTCATGCCAGCTAGAATGCTGATCATTAAAAAAATCTGGAGACAACAGATGTTGGAGAGGATGTGGAGAAATAGGAACACTTTTACACTGTTGGTGGGAGTGTAAATTAGTTCAACCATTGTGGAAGACAGTGTGGCGATTCCTCAAGGACCTAGAAATAGAAATTCTGTTTAACCCAGCAATCCCATTTCTGGGTATATATCCAAAGGATTATAAATCATTCTACTATAAGGACACATGCACACGAATGTTCATTGCAGCACTGTTTACAACAGCAACGACCTGGAACCAACCCAAATGCCCATCAATGATAGACTGGACAGGGAAAATGCAGCATATATACACCATGGAATACTACACAGCCATCAAAAACGATGAGTTCATGTCCTTTGTGGGGACATGGATGAACCTAGAAACCATCATTCTCAGCAAACTGACACAAGAGCAGAAAATCAAACACCGCATGTTCTCACTCATAGGTAAGTGTTGAACAATGAGAACACACGGACACAGGGAGTGGAGCAACACACACTGGGGTCTGTTGGGGGGAAATAAGGGAGGGACAGTGGGGGTGGGAGTTGGGGAGAGATGTCATGGGGAGAAATGTCAGATACAGGTGTTGGGGAGGAAGGCCACAAATCACACTGCCATGTGTGTACCTATGCAACAATCTTGCCTGTTCGTCACATGTACCCCAAAACTTAAAATGCAATAAAAAAGTGAAAAAAAAAGAAATATATATTTACACACACATAGAGGTAAAGTAAAAAAAAGAAAGAAAGAAAGAAAGAAAAAAGAAAAGAAAAAATGGCAGAGATGCCACAGTGAGGAGTTACTGGGTGGCCCAAATGGGGTGGGTGTTGGTCAGGGAGGTTAGAGGGAAGGAGACTGTGCAAGACCCAGGGCAGGACAATTAAGAGTCTGTCCTGAGGACCTCCTTGAGCTGCCATCTGGTTTGTTTCCCGGCAGAGGAGGAGCTTCAGGGCACCAGCTGGGATCTGCCCACTCCTCCACGGATGCAATTTTGGATCACACCGGGTTGGCAGAGATGGAGTTACAATACAGTGAGGCAGGAAGGGCCTCACTGGGGCACAGAAAGATCCAATGTAACTCAAGGCACAGTGTCAGCTGAACATTCACTGACCTCTAAGCCCACTTCTTCCCTCCTACTCCCCAGGCGGTACAGTGGCCTGCTTCAGCCTGCAAAGCCCAGGGTCTCCTGCATCCCAACACTCCTTTCTGGGACACATGCAAACAGGAACAGGGGCGAGTCTGAGGTGGAGCAAATGCGATCACACGTGGCACAGGCATCCCCCAAGAAAAGATGGAGTGATCATGTGTCCCCGTGGCCCTAAGGGGCAATAGTGAGAAGGTTGGTGATGTCCAGGCAAGCACCAGGGGGGAGCTGGAGACCTCCCCAAGAAAGCTAAGGAAAAGCAAAGCACACCTGGGAACCAGCAGAGGGCATGTGCCAGAGTCCAAGCCACATTAAGGGATGCCTGCCAGAGGAGCAGAGACATTTGTGCAAAGTAAACCCCACCCCAGGCAATGCAACAACTACGTAGCCTTGAGCCAACCTCCCCTGCACCCAGCCAAAACACAGTCTCTTTGGCTCCCTGATATCTTTGGTGGCCAAAAGATTTAGTGGTGGGAGGCAGTCCCACCCAGGAGCAGAGGAAGCTGATGTCCCTCAAGAATGAGACAGGAAGTCAAGATGAAAGGTAAACCCCTCTTTCCAAGAAGGCAATGGCCCACCACAGTCATTTGCTCATCCTAAATAAAACATGCAGCCATCAAATGGGACATGGAGACCAAAGGAGCTTCCATATCTGAGACAGGTATTCAAGACCAGAGCTCCAGGATCATCATGCCTACCCAATCTATAGAAATAGGTTTAGAGAAGAAAACAATCATTAAACAGATCTCAAAAAAGTTTCAACCTGATGAAACCAAAAGGGTTATTTGTTGAAGACATTGAGTTAGACCAAGGAGGATCTAGGCCCTTTAGGTACATGGCAGGCAGAGCAAGAGGGAGGACAGAGCAAGAGGGAAGACAGAACAGAGGCCAGAGCCCAGGCAGGATACAGCACAATGCCACTGCCATGGGCATCTGGGAAGAAGGAGTGCCCAATAGGTGACTTGGTCCGAAAGGCCAGCGTTTGAGTAACAGAGATCCTTGCCCCATCTCATTCCCGGCTTCCTCTCCAAGCCTGTGTCATGGTGTGGCAACATTTCCTAATGAGAAAAGAGGGTGGCAGGAGTCAGAACCATCTAGAACCATCTTCTTTGACTTCAGTCTGCACCCTTCCTGCAGGGGGACAATGAGCTCCTGAGAGGCTTTTGTCCCTAGGTGTGGTGTGTCAGTCTTGATCCTAGAAAAGAGGCCGCTCATGATGGGGAGATTTCAACCCCTGCGGGTCTGATGCAGCTCCCCACATGGCACAAGTTTCACAAACCCATACTCGAACAACCAGGAAAATGACTGACAACCAGTCAAATGACCCAGGAAGAGATGCAGAAAGAGGCCAACAAAGACAGGCCGACATGCAAGCATCCGCCTCCACCACACAGGTCACATTCGTCCAAACACACACACGCACATGGGCACAGACATGGGCACAGAAACAGGGAGATACAGAGAGAAAGAGACAGAGACAGAGAAAGAGGAATAGAGAGAGGAGATAAAGAGAGACATACACACACAGACATAACAGCAATGGCACAGAAGCACCCACTCCCAGGCATCCCCTGAGGCTTTGGGTTCTGGATTGTGCTCTCGGCAAGAAAGGCCCTCAGGTCAGACAGCAGCCCACAGGCACAGGCAGGCTTCTCCTCGAGATCACAGGGGTCACGAGTTTTGGGGAGCCTCATTCGCACACCATTGGGCAGGCCTGAGGCTGGAATCACCCGCTGGTTCCCCGAAACTACACTTCAGATTTATTCAGCTCAGTCACCCTCTGCGACACCTGGCATTTTCTTGACACTTGGTGAAGCTCCTGTTGACGCCCTGGAGAGATCAGGCAGGAGCCTTGCTGTCGTGTCCTGCTTTACCTGCTTTGCCAAGCCCCAGAGACCCATCTCCCAGGCGACGGTGGGGGTCACTGTGACGCGCTAATCTGCTTGGCCCTGGCACATGCGCATTGGCTGGGCCGACTCACGCTTTACTTCTGAAGTCAGGCTGCGGCCCCTTTAATAAATGGCCGTGGTGCAGAGGCGGCGGGGTATGTAGTGAGCAAGGCAGCGATTTATGAGGATGGGGAAGGGCAGGGGGAGGCGTGGGAGAAGGGGCTGTGCTAGACCCAGGCCCAGACCCCTAGGCCTCCTGTCCTCAGGACCTCCTTAAGCCATCCTCTGGTTTCGTTCCCTTGCAGGAGGGGCTTCAGAACACTGGCTGGGATCTCCAGACTCCTCTATGGATCTTATTTAGGGTTCCACTGGGTCAGCAGCGATGGGGTGACAATCTGATGAGGTGGGGAGGGCCTCGCTGGGACACAGAGAGATTCCACGGGTCTCAAGGCAAGGTGTCAGGTGAAAATTCACTGACCCATGAACTCACTTCCTCCCTCCTCGTCCTCCCTGGGTGAAGTGGCCTGCCTCGGTCTGCAAAGCCCAGGGGCTCCTGCATCCGCACACAGCTTTCTGGGACACGTGCAAACAGGGATGGGGCAAGTTTGAGGTGGAGCAAATGTGACCACACATGGCACTGGTGTCCCCAAGAGAAGATGGACTCAGCCTGTGTCCTGTGGCAGTATGGGCCCATGTGAGATTGTCAAGGATGTCCAGACATGCAACTAGGGGAGCACTGGAGACCTCTCCAAGAAAGCCAAGGAAAAGCAAAGCATACCTGGGAACCAGGAGAGGGACGGTGCTGCGGTCCATGCCACATTCAGGAATGTCTGCCAAAGGAGCAGAGAGGTTTCTGCAAAGTACACCCCACCCCCACCACTCCACGGACTAAGTAGCCCTGAGGCAACCTCCCCTGTACCCAGCCAAAATCCAGTCCCTTTGGCTCCCTGACATCTGTGGCAGCCAAATGATTCAGGGCTGAGAGGCAGTCCCATCCAGTAGCAGAGGAAGCAGATGTCCCTCAAGAATGAGAAAGTGCAGATGAAATGCAACACTGGCTTTCCTAGAAAGCAAAGGCCAGCCACAGTCACCTTCAACTCATTATAGATGAAACGCACAGCTCCCCATGTTGCCCAGGCCTTCACAAGCCCCAACTTCAACTGCGGGGAAAATGACTGACAACCAGCCAAATGACCCAGGCAGAGATGCCGAAAGAGGATCACCGAAGAGAGGCGGACATGCAAGCACCCGCCCTCCAGCACATAGGCCACATTCCTTCCAACACACATGCACATGGGCACACAGACACGGGCACACGCACACACAAATAGAGACAGAGAGAGGAGACAGAGTGACATACACACAAAGACATGCAGCAATGACACAGAAGCACCCACTTCCAGGCAGCCCCTAAGGCTGCAGCATTCTGCTCTCAGTGAGAATGACCCTCGGCTCAGAGAGCAGCCTACGGGCCCACAGGCAGGCCTGTCCTTGAGATCACAGGGGTCATGACTTTTGGGGAGACTCACCTGCATACCGTCCTGGCAGGCCTGAGGCTGTGATCCCTTGCTTGTTCTCCAGGACTTGGCCTGAGCTTTCTTTGTCTTGGTCATTCCTCTGGGAATCCCAGCATTTGGAGGCCATCCTGTCGATCTCCTTAAGATATCAGACTGGAGCCACCATTCGCACTGCCACGGAGGACTTCACCCCCGCCTCAGGGACCCATCCCCCTGGCGACGTTGGTGGTCACTGTGACTAGAACCTTCTCCCCTTCCTGCTTGTGCATTGGCTAGGCTGACTTTGCAGCACTCCTGGAAGTCAAGCTGCAGCCTCTTCAAAAACTGAGGGCGGACTGGGCCCCGTGACTCACGCCTGTAATCCTAGCATTTAGGGAGGCTGATGTTGGCCGATCACCTTAGGTCAGGAGTTTGAGACCAGCCTGATCAATTTGATGAACTTCCGTCTCAACTAAAAATACAACAATTATCTGGGTGTGGTGGCATGCACCTGTAATCGCAGCTTCTCGGGAAGCTAAGACAGGAGAATTGCTTGAACCCGGGAGGCAGAGGTTGCTGTGATTGGAGATTGCACCATTGCACTCCAGCCCAGGTAACAAGACAAAACGCCATCTCAAAACAAACAAACAAACAAACAAAATTGACAGCAGTTCTGTAGCAGGGAGAGGCAGATGAGGGAGGGTAAGGTAGTCATGGGATAGGGGACTGCGTGAGATCCATAGCTGGACACCTAGGCCTCTTGTTCTCGGTACCCTTTTGAGCCATCTTCTGGTTCAATTCCAATGTAGCAGAGCTTCACTGTGCCAGTTGATTTCCCTTGACAACCTCTTGTGTGCTGGGGACAGCAATATGTCACAATTCCTACTTTTGGCAAGGCCCTTGTAGAAGAAAATAATTACATCACCTAGGTGCTGTGTTCAGTGTGATGGTACTATCTTTCTAAGAGCAGGGCCCATTCACGGGAGTCATATATACAAAATTCTTGGCCCAGGTATGTTTCACAGTTTTATCTGTAAACTGAACCCAGTCTGGAGAGTCAAATCACTCACATGTTTGACAAATGTATATTTTACAATAACACTCTTGGAAAGTTCCATTGATGATTCCCCACCCCATACATGTCTTGGCTCCAGGTATAAGTGTCACCATTGGCCAGCCACAGTGGCCTGCACTTGTAATTCCAGCACTTCAGGAGGCCCAGGTGGGCAGGTCACATGAGGTCAGGAGTTCAAAACCAGCCAGGCCAACATTGCACAACCTCATCTCTATTTAAATAAATAAATAAGCCGAGTGTGTTGTCTCATGCCTGTAATACCATCTACTCAGTAGGCTGAGGGCTGAAGATCACTTGAACCCTCAGAGGTGGAGGTTGCATTGACCCAAGATCATGCCACTGTGCTTCAGTCTGGGCAACAAAGTGAGACCCTGTCTCAAAATAATAACAATAATAATAAAGTCATCATTGTGCCTGTGAATTGGTTCCAGGTCCCATGGCACGATACCAACTCTGGGCAGAGAGACAGCAAAAAAGGCACATCAGCTGTGTGCTGGTCCAGGGATATGTAACAATCCCCTTTGTGGGCAGAATCCTGGCAGAAGGTGCTGGGTCTAGTGTTATCAAAATCTTTCCTATAGGCTGAGTTTAGGTAAGAGAGGACACTCAATTCACCTAGATAATTAGCCGAAATATATGTCACAGTGACCTTCATGGGACATCAGTGAGAATGACCCTAAGGTCAGAGAGCACCCTATGGGCCCACAGGCAGGCCTATCTTTGAGATCACAGGGGTCATGACTTTTGGGGATACTCACCTGCATGCCATTGTGGCAGGTCTGAGGTCGTGATCCCCTGCTTGTTCTCCAGGACTCGGCCTGAGCTTTCCTTATCTTTGTTGGTCCTCCAGGAAACCCAGCATTTGGAGGCCATCCTGTCAACTTCCTTAAGAGATCAGACTGGAGCTGCCATACTCACTGCCACAGAGGGATTCACCTCGCCTCAAGGACCCATTTCCCTGGCCAAGGCAGGAGAGTGACATCACCTTGGTTCTTGGCTCGGTGATAGGTCACAATCACTTCAGTGGGCAGAAACCAAGTGAGAGAGCAGAATCACATCACCCATGTGTTGTGCTAAGTGATATGCTACAATGCTTCCAGTAGAAAGAACCCAGGCAGCAGTGTCCCATTACCTGGGTTCAGTACCTGGCTATATGTCACAATGCACTGTAAGTGCAGGACCAAGACAGTAGAAGGAAGTCACATCACCTTTGTGATGGACCCCAAAATAAGTCACAATGCCCAATGTAGGCAGTTTCCAGGCAGGGAAGTCACATAACCTGGGTCAGGGCCAGGGAAAATTTAAGATTACTTAGGTGATTGATTCATGTATATGTCACAACCTTATCTGTGGACTTGGTCTCAGAAAGAAAGTCAAACCTGAGTTTTGGGAAAAGGCATATGTTTGAATCACTCTCAGGAATGTATACAAATGAGTTTCACAGTCCCACAGAAGTCCCAGCTTCAGGTAAGAGAGGCAACCCCACCTGCGAGTTGGGTTCAAGTACAGGAGTCACAATCTCAACAATGGGCAAGAACTGTGCATAGGAGCCCCAATCCCACCTGCAGATTGTGTTCCCATCACGGAGTCACAGCCACACAGGTCTGCTGAGTCATGGTTCAGGAGTCAACAAGCCACCTGTAGACCAGATCCCCATAAAGGAATAAAAATTCTATCTTGCAACTGTTTTTGTGTTTGAGATTAAGTGTCTCGTCAGTAGGCTCTATTCATGTGTGAGTATTAAGATTATGTCATCCAGGTCTGCATATGAGAGTAACAATCTTACCTGTTAGCTGAGCCCTGTTATAAAACTCTCTGTATCAGTCTGGGGCTTTATACAATAGGCTTTGTACTGAGTTTTGTAATTCTCTATGAACTTTATACAAATAGGAGATGCATGACTTTGGCTTTGGTTCTAAGCCTGACTGTAAAAGTCAAAATGCCTCCTACTGGCTGTGTCCAGGCATAAGAGTCATCATTGTGCCTGTGATCTGGGCTCAGGTATATGTCCTAATTTCACCTGTGGGCAGAGACAAGACAGGAGAGTCACATCACCTTAGTGCTAGGCCCAGTGATATGTCACAATGCCCACTGTAGGCAGGGCACAGACAAGAGAGTCACATTATCTGAGTTCTTCATTTAGTAGTACGTCAAAATTCCTTCTGTAAGTAGGGCCCAGGCAGCAAGAAGACTCACATTACCTCAGTGCTGAGCCTAGTAATATATCACAATGCTCCCTGTTAGCAGGGCCCAAAGAAGAGAGAAGAGTCATATCACACGGCTGATTGGCATAAAGATTTGTCACAATCTTCACTGACAACAGGGCATAGGAAGAAAAGGAGGGTCACATTGACTAGGTGATAGGCCCAGCTATATGTCACAATCTTTCTTGTAAGCAGAGCGCAGACAGGTTAGAAGAGTTACATGAGTAACCTATGGTATGGACCCAGTGTTATGTCAGAATTCCTACAGGGACCAGGGCCTGGAAAAACAGAAAAGTCACGGCGCCTCTGTGATGTTCTTAGAAATATGTCACAGTGACCCCTTTGGGCTGGCCCAGGCAAGACATGAGAGTCACATCACCTAGGTAATAGACCCAGAGTTTGTCGCAATTTTTCCTGAAGGCAGGGCCAAGGCAGGAGAGTCCCATCACCCAGGTTCTTGGCCTAGAAATACGTCACAATCCCTTCTAAATGCAGGTACAAGCAGCAAAGAAAAGTCACATAACCTAGGTACTGGGCCCAGCAATATGTCACAATTCTCAGTGGAGGCCAGGATCACGCAGGAAAGTAGAGTTATGTCATTTAGGTGATAAGCCAAAGATATGTCACAATGCATTCTGTGGGGAAGGTCCAGGCTGGATAGTTACATCACATAGGTATTTGATCAAGGTATGTCATATTTGATCTAGGTATGCCTGGAAGGCAGCTGCCCCCTCTTCCCCAAATTTAGAACCTCACCAGTGGGATCTGTCCATGTGTGAGGGTGACAATTCTGTCATCTGGTTGTTCATATGCAAATAACAACCTCAGTTTCTTATGAAATTGGGCTGTGTTATGACACTCCCTGTTTCCTCCTAGGGCATAATATAGTATGCATAAGTGTTGCATTTTTCTATGGCCTCTGTGAAAATGGAAAACCCAGAACCACACCCATTGCCCTAAGCCTAACAGTGAGAGCCAACATCTTTTCTCTTAGCTGAATTCAGGTATAAGAGATAACTCTGAGCTTGTGAGTTGAGTCAAAACCTGACTTACTGTTCAGCCTTTGGCCAATTCCACATCTGACAGTCATAATTCCAACCGTGGTGTGAATTCACATGTGAGTTGTATAACCTCATTTGTGGGCTGTGTCTATGTTTGAAGGTAAAGGTGACAATCCCAATTGTTGGCTGGATTTACCTGTGAGAGTCACAATGCCCACTGTAGGCAGGAGAGTCACATTATTTGGGTGCGGGATCCGGAGATATATCACCTTCCTACTGGAAGCAAGGCCCAGGCAGAAGGGAAGAATCACATAATCTAGGCGATGGGCTTAAAGATATATCACAATTTTTTCTGTGAGCAGGGCCCAGGTAGAAAAAGATGGTAATGTCACCCAGGTGATAGGCCCAGAGATATGTCAAAATTTTCTCTAAGAACAGGACCAAGATAGAAGAGTCACATTGCCAACTTACATGGATCAAATGTATGTCACTGTCCCATTTTGAGCTTTAGGAAAAATAGTCAAATATCAGGAGCTGGGAAAAGGTCTGTCACAGTCACACCTGTGTAGGGCACGTTGGGAGCTAGATGTAAGGCTGAGTGCCCCACAGGGTCATGGGGTGAGCCTTATGCTGTGCTGAGGCCCAGGATTCAAGAAATAAAGAGACAGGACACAGAAGTACAAGGAAAACGCAGCTGGGCTTGGGGGGCCACGCCACCTATAAGTGGAGTCAGGTGAGGCTGCTGAGGTGAGGCCCTGAATGTCCAGAAGCACAAGTATTTATTGTGTATAGGTTAGGGGGCAGGGCAATGAGTGAAATCATCTTTAAGGATAGTGATAGGGTCATGAGCAATAAAACATAGGGTCCACCCCCATTAGGTCACCTAGGCCAGGAGGTGGACAGTGCACAGCAAGGGGCCCGTTCCCATGAAAGCAAGGGCCATGTGCAGTAAGAGGTCCACCCCCATTAGATCACCGAGGCTTGAAGGTGGGCCATGTGCAGTGAAGAGGGTGCAGTGTGCGATACTTCTATCTATGGAAAAATTACTTCTAAGAAGATTTATAGGAAGATGCTTTAAGTCACATAGCAGTAACAGAGCTGTCACGGTTACTGCCACCTTCTGGCAGCTTCCAATGGATTCTATGGGAAGATGCTTTTCAAGCAGCGTAGTAGCAAGAGCTGATAAAGTTCACAGTCACCAAGGTGGATTGCCATTCTGAGGGCAGCCTTCCACAAGGACTGGAGCAAGGTCCTACAACTCCTTTATCAGGAGGAGTGGCTCTCACCCCAAGCCTGCCATACAGCGGGTATCTTTGTGATACTGAACGCTGCCGCCTGGGCCATGGATTCTTGTCCTGATATAACTGTTTTTCCCTTAAATCATGCTCTGCACTGTGTCTGCTCTAGGTGTTCCTCCAATTATAAGCTGCTTATCCTTTAATTCATGCTCTGTACTGTGTCCACTCTAGGCATTCCTCTGATTATGAACTAAGATATAATTATAGGTATATATGTAGGGAAATATTCTTTAGGCACTCATACTATCAACTATTATATGATTATATATAGAGGATTATATAAAGGGAAACTTCAAGCCCTATTTCTATAAACTAATATATGATTATGTAAAGGATTACATAAAAGGAAATAGCTGAGAAGTAACACTATAAAGTGAGATATTCCTCAAGCCCTAACTGTGCCAGGGCTCTGCTTAGCTCTCATTCCTCAGTGCCTATATAGGGGGTTACCCACACACCTGCAGGAATGTCCAGAGATTAGATTTGCAATCCCACACTGGTCCCAACACCAGATAAGAGAGTGAACACCTGTGAGTTGAGTGCAAGTATGCAAGTCAGAATCTCAATGGTGAATTGGACTCATGCATGAGAGCCCCAAGACCACCTGCAGACTCTTTCTTGGTAGGAGAATAACAGCCTTACATGTGTGCTGAATATTTGTCTGATACCATCTTTTTTTTGTTGAACAGATTCACATATAAGAGTCACAATTCCAACTTTTGTCTGCTTCTGAGTGTGAGATTCGGAACCTCAACAGTGTGTGGGCTGTGTCCATGTGGGAAAGTGACAATTCTTACCATTAGCTGTGTGTGCCTATGAGAGTCACAATCCCACCTGTGTGCTGGGCCCTGTTATAACACTCTCCGTGCCACTCAGGAACTTTATAAAATATGCATGAGTGTTGTAATCTGTGACCTTTCTACAAGCAAAAGACCAGGAAATTGCCCATTTCCTTAAGCTTAGCTAGAAGAGCCCAAATGTTTTCTATTGCCTTGGTCCACATACGAGTTGGGCCTTGGTATATGTCATTATGCCTTTGAGTTGGGCCTTGGTATATGTCACAGTCTCACATATGGACAAAGACCATGCAGAAGTTTACATCACCTGAATGTGAGGAAACAAGGTGTTAATATTTTCTTTGTGAGCAGGGCCCAAGGGAGAGTTATATCACCTGGCTGCTTGATCCAGTGGTATGTTACAATGCCTTCTGTTGGCAGGGCTCAGGCAGAAAAGAGATGTCATACCACCTTGATGCTGGGCACAGCAAAGTGTCACAATGCCCCCTTTGATTATGGCTTAACCCAGAGAGAAGAATCATATCACTTAGTTCACAGGTTCAGTAATATATCACAATCCTCAATGGGGCAAAGCCCAGCCAAGAGTGTAGAGCCACATATCCAAGGCGATGGGTACAGAGATATGTCACAATGCTTTCTGTAAGCAAAGCCATCCCAACTGTAGGCTTGGCCCAGGCAGGAAAGTAAAATCTATCAGGTGCTAGGCAAAGGTATATATCAACATCGTACCTGCAGGAAAATCCAGGAATACAATTTCTAATCCCCCTGGTGTCTCAGCTACAGGGATGAGAGTCGATTCCTCCTGTGAGTTATGTCTATGCATGCAATTTACAATTTCAACAGTGGAAAAGATCCGTACATGAGAGCCTCAACTCCACCTGCACACAGTGTCTTAGTAGAACAGACACAGCCTAACAGGAGTGCTGAAGTTTTGTTCAAGAGTTATTATTTTACTTGTCAATCAAACTCACATAGGAGAGTCACAGTTTCAACTTTTGTCTGCCACCAGGTGTGAGATTCAGAACCTCGGAAGTGGACTGTGTCCATGTTTGAGAGTGACAATCCTAGTTGGCCTGTTACAACATCTCTGCCTCATTCAAGGGCTTTATAGCATATGTGTGAGTTTCCAAATTTTCTGTGACCTCTCTAACAGTAAGATACCCAAGAGCACACCTATTGTTATCAGCCTAACTAAGAGGGTAAAACCCTCTCTTATTGGCTGGGTTTAGGTATGAGAGTCATCATCATGCCTGTGAGCTAGGCCTAGGTACATATGTCACAATCTCATCAGTGCAGAAACCAGAAGGGTGAGTCACATCACTTTGGTTCTGGGCCAGGAATATGTCATAATGCCCACTGTAGGCAGAACCCAGGCAGGTGAGAAACATTATGTAGGTGATTAGCCCAGTAATATGTCTCAATCTTTTCTGTAGGCAAGGCCTGCTCAGAAAGAGAGAGTCACATTACCTCGACGCTGGGCCCAGTGATTGGTCACAGTCCCCTTGGTAAGCAAGGCCCACACAGGTGAGAAGAGTCATATTGCCTAGAAAATGGGCCCAGCAATATGACAAAATCCATATTTACAGCAGGGCAAAAGTGGAAGATGAGAGTCACATTATCCATGTTAGAGGCCCAAAAATATCTTACAATGCTGCCTGTAGACAGGTCTCAGACAGAAGAAGTCACATTTCTAAGTGATTAGCTCAGACACGTCACAATCTCTTTTAAAGACAGGTCCCAAGAAAGAGAGTCTTGTCACCTTGGTGCTCGACCCAGGTATACATCACAATTCCAACTCTGGGTTGAGGTCAGACAAAAGAGTCATTCCCCAGATATTAAAACTTTTATATGTTACAAACACCTTGGAAGAGGTCGAGGGATGATAGTCAAAATACCATATGCATTCCAGCTCCACTATTTCTGTGAGTTGGGTCCAAGTACGTGATTCACATTTTAAATGCTGGACTGTATTTGTGTATAAGAACTTCACCTCCACCTGTGAGCAGTGTCTGGTAGGGGAGGCACAGCATCATAACTGCTGAATCTTGGGCAGAGGGTCACCATTCTACCTACAGACAGAATCCACAAGTCACAATTGTATCATCAGACAATTTCCAAATTTGAGATTCAGAACTTCAAAAATGGGTATCCATTTGAGTGGGAAACTATTCTTACAGTTGGCTGTATTTGCCTTAAAAATTCACAATCTCACCTGTGTTTTGTGACACTCTGTATGTATCACACAAGAACTTTATAAGATATGCATGAGTGTCATAATTCTCTGTGACCTTTCTACAAGTAGGAGACCTGAGACCATATGGGCTGCTCTAAGTCTAGCTACAAGCATTAAAATCTCTCTTATTGGCTAGATACATGTATAAGAATTATTATCATGCCTGTGAGCTGAACATAAGCATATTTCAGAATTTAACCTGTGGGCATGAACTAGGCAGGAGAGTCACATAACTAAATGCTGGACCAGGAATATGTCAGTATGCCTCCTGTGTGCAGGGCCTGGCAGGTTTGTCACGTCAGCTGGGTGCTGGGCTCAGCAATATGTCACAATGCCTGCTTTGGGCAGGCCCTTGGCAGAGTGACTGACTGTGACTTCTCTGAGTGTTGCTGTCAGCTGACTGTGCATATAAGTGTGAGTTGGACCCAAGTATACCAGTAATAATCTCAACAGTAACCTTACTCCATGCATAAAAGCCACATTTCCACCTGTGACTGTGTTCTGGTACAGGAGTCACATCCTACAGGTGTGCTGAAACCTGGTCTTAGACATCACCAGGGTGCTGGACCAAGCAATATGTCCCAATCCACATTTTGTGCAGGATCTAGGCAGGAGAGGGAGTCATATCACCTAGGTGATGGACCATAGGTATGTCACAATGCCTCTTCTTGGCATTGCTCAGGCAGGAGAGTTGTGTCATTTGGGTGCAGGCCCCAGCAATATGCCACAATCCTCACTTGGTCCAGGGCCCAGAAAAAAGGAAAGTCTCTTCTCCTAGGTGATGGGCCCTGTGATATGTGACAATTCCCCTGTGGGCAGAAGAAGATAGTCACATCATCTAGGTGATGGGCCCAGAGATATGTCAAAATCCTCTGTGAGGACAAGCCCTAGGCAAGAGAATCACATTACTCAGGTCCTTGGCTCGGTTACATTTTACTCTTCAATATGTGAGCTGTACCCAGGCAGGATAGTCAAATCAGTTAGGTGCTAGACAAAGGTATATGTAACAAGCACACCTGTGGAAAGTCCAAGAATGAGATTCATAATCCCAAACATGTCCCTGCTCAAGGTATGAGAGTCAACACCTCCTGTGACCTGGGGCCAACTATGCCATTAACAATCTCAACAGTGGTCTGAATCTGTGCATGAGAGCCAAAATCTGTGACTGTGACTCTGTCCTGTGACTGTGCCCTGAAGTCATATCCTATAAGTGTGCTGAAACCTGGTAGGCCAGGCACGGTGGCTCAATCCTATAATCCCAGCACTTTGGAAGGCTGAGGCAGGTGAATCGCACAGTCAGAAGTTCAAGACCAGCCTAGCCAAGATGGTAAAACTCCATCTTTACTAAAAATACAAAAATTAGCTGGGCATGGTGGTGCATGCCTGTAATCCCAACTACTCAGGATATAGAGGCAGGAGAATCACTTGAACCCAGGAGGCAGAGGTTGCCATGAACCGAAATCATGCCATTGCACTCTAGTCTGGGCAAGAAGAGCAAAACTCTATCTCAAAAAGAAAAAGAAAAAGAAAAAAAAAAAAAGAGAGAGAGAGAAACATGTTCTGAGATTCACCAATGTACCTGCAGACTGGATTCATGTATGAACATTACAGTTCCAGCTTTCTACCGCCTTCTAGTGTGAGATTCAGAGCCTCAACAGTGATCTCTGTCCATGTTGAAAGGTAACAATTTTTAATGTCTGCCGAGTGTGTATACAAGAGACACAAATTTATCAATTCACCAGAGCAGGAGAGTCACGTCAGATGGCTACGAAACCCAGTGATATGTCACAATACCCACTATGGGCAGGGCGCTTGTAGAACAGCCTGATCATCTAGAATCTTGGGCCCCATGATGACACTCTCTGTACCACCTGAAAGCTTTATACAGTATGTGTGAGAGTCACAATCTGTTCCAAGACTTTCATGCTGACATGGACCCAACATCTAATCAGTTATCAGTTGCCCTTAGCCTAGGTATGAGAGTCAATATATCTTCTATTGGCTAGGTACAGGTATCAGAGTCATTAGGGTGCCTGTAAGTTAGGTCCTGAAAAGAGTCAGTATCTCATCTGTGCCTGAATCCACATATGACAGTAACAGTTCCACCCAGCAGTTATGTTACAAATCCTTCTGTAGACAGAAACTATGTAGGAAAAGGAGTCACATCTTCTAGGTCCTCAGCCCAGCGGTATGTCACAATCCTGGTGTAAGTAGGTCACAGGTAACAGTTGAAAGTCATATAACATAGGTATTGGTTTCAGTAATATGTCACAATACCCACTGAGGCCAGGGTGCAGGCAAGAGAGAAAAGCTACATCACTTTGGTTACATTCTAGGTTCTGAAATATGCCACAATGCATTTTGTGTGCTTGGCTCAGGTAGGAGAGAAGAATCACATTACCTAGGTGACTGTCTGATACATACATCAAAGTTCCCCTGAGAGCAGGTCCCAGGTAGAAGAGTCATAACACATAAGTGTGTGATCCACATATATGTACACATTTCAACTATGTGCTGGGCTTGGACAGAACAAAACAAATCAGGTGCTGGACAAAAGTACAAATCACAATTACCTCTGAGAGAAGGTCCAGAGATGAGACTTAAAATCTTGCAAATGTCCAAAATCCAGATATGAGAGTCAACTCTTGCTGTGACTGCCCCAACTTCATCTGCAAATATTGACCTGGTAAGGTAGCCATAGCACCACTGGGGTGCTGAATCTTGGTCCAAGGGTCACTATATTACCTGTGGATTATATGTACGTATGAGTCAAAATTCCCACTTTCAACTACCTTTGGGTGTGAGATTCAGAACCTCAACAGTAGGCTGTGTACATTTGGGGGGTGGGATGACACTCCTTACCATTTATTTGCTGGGTCTACATATGAGGGTGACAATCTCATCTCTGTGCTGGGCTTTGATATGACACTTTCTGTTTTACCTGAGGGCTTCACATGTTAGGCTTGAGCATGTAAATCTTCTCTGAGACCTTCAGGCTATTATGGACCCACGATCTGACCCATTGCCCTAAGCCCAGGCATGAGCATCAACGTTTTTTTTTATTGGCTGGGTTTAGGAATGACAATCATCACTGTGCCTGTGAACTAAGTCCAGAAATGAGTCACCATCCCATCTGTGACTGGATCCACATATGATGGTCTTAATTTCAACTGTGGACCGCATCTGTGAGTCAGATTCAGAATCTCACCAGTGGGATATGTCCATGTGTTAGGGTAAATTTTCTAACTGTTGGCTGGATGTACATATAAGAGACACAGTCTAAACTTTGTGTTGGGTCCTGTTATGACATTCTCTTTACCACCTGTGAACATTATATAATATGTGTGAGTGCTGTAATCCTCTGTGACTTTAGTACCAGTAAAAAACTCACAACCTTACTTGTTCTTAGCATAGCTGCAAGAGGCAACATCTCTCCTGTTGTCTGGGTGGATGCCGTAAGCTGGGTCCAACCTGTGGCCAGGTCTACATATGACAGACAACTTAAGCTGGGTTGTGTCTTTATGTGAGATTCAGAACCCCATTAGTGGGCTTTTTCCATGTGTGATGGTGACAATCTGTTTTTGTTTTTTAGATGGAGACTCACTCTGTCACCCAGGCAGGAGTGCAATGGCGCAATCTCAGCTCACTGCAACCTCTGCTTCCCAGGTTTAAACAATTCTCCTGCCTCAGCTTCCTGAGTAGCTAGGATTATAGGAGCCCACCACTGCTCCCAACTCAGTTTTGTATTTTTAGTGAGACAGGGTTTCACCATGTTGTTCAGGTTGGTCTTGAACTCCTGACCTCAAGTGATCCACTCTCCTTGGCCTCCCAAAGTTCTGGGATTTCAGGCTTGAGCCACCGCGCCCAGCTGAGGGTGACAATATTAACTGTCAGCACAGTGTTCCAATATGAGGCACAATCTCACCTGTGCTGTGGACCCTATTATGACAGTCTCTGTATTACCCAAGGGCTCTACATGATATGCATAAATGTAACAATCCTCTGTTACCATTGTACAAATTGGATACCCCAAACCTTACCCATGCCCATAAGGCTATCTATAGTAATAAAAATCTCTCTTATTGACTGGGCTTATGAATAAAATTCATCATTATACCTGTGAGCTGGGCAAGGTATATGTAACAATCCACCCTGTGGACAGGCCCCATGAAGAAGAGTCACATTACCTTGATGCTGGACCCAGTGATATGTGACAATCCACCTTGTGAACAGAAACAAGGCCTCAAAAGAGAGTAACATTAACTAGATAATGGGAACCCAGATATATCAGAATGCTCTCTGAGGGAGGACTCAGAAGAGTCACATTATTTGGGTGCAGAGCCCAGGAATATGTCACAGTGGGCTTCATCCATGTGACAAAGTGACAATTCTTACTGTTGGCTGTGTGTGCCTATGAGAGTCACAATCTCACCTGTGTGCTGGGCCCTGTTATGACACTTTCTGTACGACGCAAGAAGTTTATGAAATGTGCAAGTGAAAGGCCGAGAACATATGCTGGGCATTACCCATTTTACTAAGCCTAACTAGGACGGTCAAAACTTCCCCTAATGGGTCATGCATGGTGGCTCACACCTGTAATCCCAGCACTTTGGGAGGCTGAGGTGAGTAAATCACCTGCAGTCGGGAGTTCAAGACCAGCCTGACCAACATGGAGAAACCCTGTCTCTACTATGCAAATACAAAATGAGCCAGACATGGTGGCACATGCCTGTAATCCCAGCTACTCAGAGTCTGAGGCAGGAGAATCACTTGAACCAGGGAGGTGGAGGTTGTGGTGAGCCAAATTCATGCCATTGCACTCTAGCCTGGGCAACAACAGCAAAACTCCATTTCAATATTATATATATATATATATATATATATATATATATATATATATGTAATGGGTAAGATCAAATAACTGGAGAAAAGTGTGACTTCCTGGCATACCATATACAGCCCTCGGTGATATAGAGTGTCATAATGAAGCCCAGGACGGAAGTGAAATTGTGACTCTTGTATGCACACACAGATGACGGTAAGAATTGTGACCAGGCAAGAAAGTCACCCTGAATGTTAGTTCAGAAATATGTCAATATTCCTGCTATGGGCAGAGTCTAGTGGGACAGTTCACATCACCTGAGTCTTAAGACCAGTAATGTATCACGATATCTACTTAAGACTGGGCTCAGGCAGGAGAGTCACAAAACCTAAGTGCTTAGCCCAGTGATATGTCACAATTTCTTTTGTAGGCAGGGCCCAGGCAGAAAAAATGAGTCACATCTTCTAGGTTTTGGGCCCAGAAATATGTCACAATCTTCTTTTAAAATATGGCTCAAACTGGGGAAGAGAGGCATCACTTAGGTGATGGGCCCAGTGATACTTCAAATTCTCAATTGGGGCAGGGTCCAGGCAAAGAGTAGAACCACACCACCTGGTTGATGAGCCTAGAGATACATCACAATGGCCCCTGTGGGGATAGACCCCAGGGATATGTCACAGTCCCCCTAAAAGCAGGGATCAGGTGGAAAAGCAGAGTCACGTCACCTAGGTGATTGGCCCAGACATATGTCACAATTCCCCTGAGGGCATAAGTCAGGCAGAGGAGTCACATTATTTTCCCTGATATATTATACAATCCAAACTATAGGCTTGGCCCAGGCAGGAGAGAAAAATTAATCAGGTGCTGAGTGAGTGTATATTTCACAAGCACAACTGCAGAAGGTCTAGGGATAAGGTTCACAATACCACACATTTCCTGGCTCCACATATTGAAGTCAACACCTCCTGTGAGTGGGGCCCAAGGGTGTGAATCACAATCTTAACAGCGACCCGAATCCATGCATGAGAGCTCAATCCCCATCTACAGACAGCGTCTCACAAGTGCAATCACAGTCTCACAGAGATGCTGAATCTTGGTTCCTAAGTCACTATCCTACCTGTGGTTCGGATCCACAAATGAGAGTCGCGATTTTAACTTTCAGCTGGCTTCTGGTGTGAAACTCAAAACCTCAACAGTGGGCTATGTCCATGTGGGAGGGTGACAATTCTTACCGTCATCTGTGTCTGCATACAAGAGTCATAATTTCATTTCCGTCCTGGGCTTCATTATGACACTCTGTATCACCGAGGGCTGTATATGGTATGACAGGAAGTCACACTTTTCTCCAGTTATTTGATCTTGCCCATTACCCTAAGCCCAGGCACTACAGTCAACACCTCTCTCATTGGATCAGCTGGTTTGAAGTATGAGAGTCATCACTATGCCTGGAATTACAGTCTAGAAATGAGTCACTATCCCACCTGTTGCCAGATGTACATACAACAGTCACAATTTAAACTGTGGACTACATCAGTAAATGAGATTCAGGATCTTAGTAGTCAGCTCTGGTTGTGTGTGTGGATGACAATTTTAACTGTCTGCAGGCTGTGCATACAGGAATCACAATCTCAACCTTGGGGTGGGCACTGTTATAACACTCTCTGTAGAAACCAAGGGCATTATACTGTATTAGTGAGTGTCATAATTTTCTGTAACCTTTGTACAAGTAAGAAACTGAGAACCATACCTGTTGCTGTAATCTAAGGTTTGAGGGTCACCATCTCTTCTATTGGCTAGATCTAGGTATGAGAGTTATCACCATGCCTGTGAGCTGAGTTCAGAAATGACTCACCAACCCACCTGTGGCCAAATCTATATATGTCAGTCAAATTTCCAACTGTGGACTGTGACTGCCTGAGGTTCAAGACCTCATCAGCAGGCTCTGTCCATGTGTGAGGGTGAAAGTCCTAATTGTTGTCTGGGTATGCTTGTGAGACTCACACCTACATGGTGTACCTTGTTATGACATCCTGTACTACCAAGGGCTTTATAAAATATGTGTTAGTGTCACAATCTTCTGTGATCTTTTGACCAAGAATATGACCCTGGACCTGATCCATGCCCCTAAGTCTAGCAAAGAGAATGAAAATCTTTCCTTTTGGCTGGATTTATGTCTGAGAGTCATCATCATGCCAGTGAGCTGGGCCTAGGTATATGTCACAATTCCCTCTGTGGGACTGGACCAGAGAGGAAAGTCACATCACCTGAGTGGTGAGCCAGAGATAGGTCAGTATCTCCCTGTTGGCAGGACCCTGGCACAAAAGAAAAGTCACGCCACCTGGGTGCTAGGCCAAGTGATATGTCACAATGTCTTATGTGAGCAGTGCCCAGGTAGGAGTGGATTGTCACACAATCTAAATGATGCACTCAGAGATATTAACAATGTTCACTCTACGCAAGTCAAGACAGGAGAGTCACATCATTTGGGTGCAAACCCCAGCAATATGTCACAGTTCTCACTGGAAGTAAGGCCAGGGCAGAATAAACACAGGCCATCATGTTGTTGATGGGCCCAGGAATATGTCAAAATTATTCTTAAGAAAAGAGCCAAGACAGGTGAGTCACATCATTAAGGTGCTTGGCCCAAGTATATTCCACAGTTCTATTTGTTGTCTTTACCCAGGAAATATAGTCAAATCACTCAGTTGCTAGGGGAAGATATATGTTACAATCACAGCTGTGGGAAAGCTCAGGGGTAAAATTTACCATCCCATGCATGTCCAACCCCAGGTATGAGAGTAAACACCTCCCAGAAGTTGGTTTTCAGTAGGCAAGTCGCAGTCTCAATGGTGGACTGGATTCCTGCATGGGAGTTCTAAGTCTCACCTACAGACTGTGTCTTGGCACGGGTGTAATAGAATTACAGGTGTGCTGAATATTTGTCTGAGAGTCACCATCCTTTCTGTAGATCAAATCCAAGTAAGAGATTCACAATACCAACTTCCAACTGCCTCTGTGTGTAAAATTTACATCAACAGGTTGACTGTGCCTAGGAAAGCCACAGTTTTACCTGTGTGCTGGGTCCTGTTGTGTTACTCTCTGAACAGCACAAGGGCTTCATAGGGTATGCCTGGAAATGGAAATGTGCTCTGAGGCCTTCCTGCTGTTACCGAAGCCCAGGCATGCGAATGAACATCTCTGCTATTGGCTGGTTCCAGGTATGAGAGTCAACACTATACCTGTGAGCTGGGTTTGGAAATGAGTCACTGCTTCACTTGTGACCAGATCTAAATATGATAGTCACAGCCCCAACTGTGGGCTGCATGTGTGAGTCAAAGTCATGACATTACCAGCTGGCTCTATGTTTGAGCGTGACAATTGTAACTTTTTACTGGATGTGCATACGAGAGTTACAATCTCAACTTTGGGGAGGTCCCTGCTATGATACAGTCTGTACCATCTAAGGACATAATACCATATTTTAGGGTGCCATAATTCTCTGTGAACTCAGCATAAGTAGAAATCCAAGAACTTTACCCATTTGCCCTAAGTCTAGCTATGAGAGTCAATATCTCTTCTATTGGCTGCGTCAAGGAATAAGAGTCATTATCAGGCCTTTAACCCTGGCTAAGAAAAATGATACAGCATCTGACCTGTGGCCAGATACACATATGAAAGTCACAATTTCAACTGTGGACTGAATATGCATTTGAGATTAAGAATCTCAACAGTGGGCTCTGTCTACATGTGATGTTGACAGTCTTAGTTTTCAGCTGTGTATTCATATAAGAGTCACAATCTCACTGTGAGCTTGTCTTTGTTATTATTCTCTTCTGTATCACCCAAGGTCTTCACAAGATATGTATAAGTATCTTAATCTTCTTTAACCTCTTTACCAATAGGAGACTTAGGATTTCACCCATTGCCCTAGCCTAGCTCAGAGTCAACATATTTTCCATTAGCTTGGTCCATGTTTGACGGTCATTACTGTGCTTTGAGCTGTGCCTAGGTATATGTCACAATTTCACCCGTGAGCAGGAACCAGGCAAGACAATCAAATCACTTTAATGCTGGGCCAGGAGTATGTCAATAATCTCCCTGTGGGCAGGGCCTGACAGCAAAATCAAATCACCTGTGTGAAGGCCTCAGCAATACGTCACAATTCTCTCTGTGGACAAGTTCGATGCAAAAGAGGATCATCAAGTCACATAGTTGATGGTCTCAGAAACATGTCACAATGCCCTCTGTAAGCAGTGCCCAGGAACGAGAGGCCTGGCATCCGCTTTCAGGACTCAGTGATATTTTAAAATCCCCACTGGGGGAACAACGTAGGCAGGAGTGGAGAGTCACATCACCTAAAGTATTGGCCCAAAGAAATGTCACAATGCCCCCTGCTGGCTGGCAATTGGTGAGAGAAAAGAGAATAGTCACATTACTGAGGACATTATCTGTTTCTCTAAGTCTGTCTAGGAGGGTCAAAATCTCTTTTATTGGCTGGGTTCATGTATGAGAGTCATCAGTATGCCTGTAAACTGTGACTAGTTATATGTGGCAATTCCACCTGTAGCCTTGTACCTGGCTGTAGAGTCACATGACCTGGGTGCCAGGTCTAGAATATGTCACAATTTTCTTTTTAAGCATGGTCCTTAAAGAAGGGTCACATCATCTGGATGCCAGGCCCAGTGATATGTCAAAATGCCCACTGTAGGCAAGGCCCAGGCAGCAAGGGAGAGTCACATACCTGAGTGCTAGGCTCAGGAAGATGTCACAATACTCTATAATAGCAAGTGCCAGGCAGGAGAGGAGAGTCATGTAACTAATGTGATGAACTCAGTGACATATCACAATTTTCACAGGAGGCAGGGCCAAGGCAGGGAAGTATGGTCACATCACCTAGGTGATGAGCCAAGAGATATGTCACAATGTACCCTGTGGGTAGGGCCCAGGCAGAGATGTCACATGACCTCATTTCTTGGCTCAGGTGTATGTCACAATTCCCAAAATTTGCTAGACCCAGGCAAGAGAGTAAAATCAATCAGGCGCTAGGCAGAATTGTATGTAACAACCAAATTTACAAGTAGGTCTAGCAATGAGATTCACAGTCCTGCACATTTCCTGGCTCCAGGTATAAGAGTCAAACCTCCAGTGAGTTGCCTCCAAGTTCACAGATTACAAGCTCAGCAGTGGACTAGACACATACATGAGAGTACCACTGCTTTTGTGAACAGTGTGGCAGTAGTGTAGTCACAGCCTCACAGGTGTGCTCAATTTTGGTCCGAGATTCACTTCCTACCTTGGGTTCAGATTTACATATGAGAGTCACAATTCAAACTTTTGAATGCCTACAGGTGTGAGATTCAGAACCTCAACAGTGACCCAGGTACAGATATATGTGTGGGAGACAATTCTTTTTTTTTTTTTTAAGAGACAGAGTCTCTGTGTTACTTGGCTTACTGCAACCTCTGCCTCCAGTGTCCAAACAATGCTACCACCTCAGCCTCTGCAAGTAGGTAGGATTACCAGTGCCTTCCATCATGCCCAGCTAATTTTTCTATTTTTGTTAGAGACAGGATCTCACCAGGTTGGCCAGGCTAGTCTTGAACTCCTGACCTCAAGTGATCTGCCCGCCTCAGCCTCCCAAAGTACTGGGATTAAAGGCATGAACCACAGCACCTGGTCTGTGGGTAACAATTTTAATTGTTAGTTGCATGTGTTTATGAGATTCATAATCTCATATGTGTGCTGAATTCTGTCATGACACTCTCTATGTCACTCAAGGGCTTTATACTGTGTGCACAATTGTCATAATCATCTGTGACCTTTCTACAAGTAGGAGACCCAGGACCTTATTTGTTGCGCTAATCCTAGCTATGAGAGTCATAACTTCTTCTGCTGGCTGGGTGTGTGTATGAGAGTCATTGTCATGCCTTCGAGCTGGGCTTAGGCATATAGTACAATCTCACCTGTGGTCATATAGATATAGCACACATATTACCCTTTTAAGCAGGGTCCAGGCAGTAGAGGATGGTCACATCAGTTAGGTGATGGGCCTAAAGATAGGTCATAGTCCACTCTGAGGGCAAGGCAAAGAAAGGGTCATCTCACCAAGGTGAATGGTCCAGATACATTTCACAGTCCCATCTGTGGTCTGTACCATGCAGGATAATAAAATCGTCCAGGTATTGGGCAAAGTATATGTAACAATCACATCTGCAAAAAGGTATGGAGTGAGATTCACAATCCTGCACATGCTCCAACACAAGGTATGAGAGTAAACCCCTGCTGTGGGCTGGGTCCAACTATGCAAGTCATAATCTCAAAGGTGAATTGGATTCATGCATGGGAGCCTCAAGTCCCCCGAAGACTGTGTCCCAGTAGGTATAATAGCTGCCATTTACAAGGTGCGTAATAATGGTCAGATACAGAATCCAGAGCTTTGCATGTATTTTTTTTATCTCATTCAATCCTCACAGCTATTCTTCTCTCAAAGAAGGACACTTGAGGCTCTGAGGGTAGGCTATTTACGTAAAACCACCAAGTAGAATTGGCAAGTGGGTCTGTTTATTTATTTATTTATTTACTTATTTATTTATTTATTACTCTGTTCCCCAGACTGGAGTGCAGTGGCATGATCATAGCTCACTACAGTCTACACACACCACCTGGGCTCAAGTGATCCTCCCACGTCAGTCTTCAGAATAGCTGAGACTACAGGCCTGTGCCACCATGATAGGCTATTTTTTTTTTTTTATAGGGCCAGAGTCTCCTGATATTGCCCAGGCAGAACTTGAAATTCTGGGTCTAAGAGATCCTTCCTTCTCAGCCTAGCAAAGTACACAGTCTTGTCTGAGCAAGGCCAGAGATTCATTTGTACCTTCCTAAGAGGTCAGCAGGGAGAGAGTGTGACCAAGGTGCAGAGAGGAGAAACTGTGGTTCCTTTTCTTTTTTTTTTTTTTTTTTGAGATGTGGTCTTGGTTTGTCACTCAGACTGAAGTGCAGTGGAGCAACCATGACTCACTGCAGCCTTGACCTCCCAAGCTCAAGCAATCTTCCCACCCCACCTCCAGAGTAGCTGGGACTGTAGGCCCACATCACCACATCTGACCAACGTTTTATATTTTGTAGAGATGGGAATCTCACTATGCTGCCCAAGCTGGTCTCAAACTCTTGGGATTAAGCAGTTCTCCCACCTTGGCCTCCCAAAGTGCTGGGATTACAGGCGAGTGCCACCGTGCCCCACTGAGATGTCATCCTTTAGCAGCCACCCTGAGGCTTCCCATGGCAGAGTGCTCCCTGGTGGGCTGGATAAAGGAGGGCAAAGGAGGAGCAGTGGAGCAGCACGAGCTGGAATTCAGATTAGGAGAAATACTTGGATGGAAGCACACACACTTCGGTTTATGCAGCCTAAACACCTACTGAACCTGAGGAAGGGGAAATCCTCTCACAACCTGACGGAAGGAAGAGTTAGAGGGCTGCTAAGGAGTCTGAGGGATGAGGAAAGACCTGAGGGGCCAGATGAGATCCACCCCTCCTGCTGGAGGCTGGAGAAGGAGACCATGACCCAGGGACATATTTGTACCTGTCAGGATGGGGAAATAACACGGGGTTGCCCACCTTCTTAGCATCCCTGTTTCTACCTGGTCTAGAGACAGAGATAAAGGGATGGATCAGAGGAAGATGGAGGAAAAGGGCCCCAGAGGAAAGCAACCTGGCTGGAGCTCCGTGAGGGAGGGGCAGAGGTGTGAAGGGGTTGAAGGTCCTGCCGTTACTGGGGGAATGAGGTCTCTGGAAGAACGAGAGCCAGAAACGTGGAGGCAGATGCTCTCAGTACGCGGCAGGCGTTCATTCCATCCTAGGATCTCCCAGACAAGGGTCTGCGGCGCCCACGAACCTTATTCCTATCCTCGTTTCCCCTAACAACCCTCTTCCTCATCCTACCCTTTCGATGTCCACCCTGTCGGAGTTCCCCAAATGGTTCTCTTTGCCCCCTGCAGATCTGGGCGCCATCCCTCGCTTCCACCCGTTGCGAGTCGCGCCGCTGGCTTCTCCCTTTGCCCCTCTCAGTGTTTCTTCTGAGCGACCCTCCACGCCTCCCCTTTCCCAAACCCCTGGGCCCTCTCTAGTTCTCCCTGTGGTCCTCGTTTAAGTTCGCTCTTTGATCCCTACTCTCCTCTTCCCTGAAAGAACCTCTCCTCTTTCTCTGATTCTTGCCGTCTCCCCATTTCCGAGTCTCAGTCTCCGGCTTCCTCAGTTTCCCTCTTCCCCTCCGGCTCCTGCGCAGGGTTCCGCGGCCCCGCCCCTCGCTCCCCCTCCCACCTCGGGCACCGCCCCCCTCTGTCCTTCCCACCTTGGGGCGCATTCAGCTCCGCCCTGTCTCTGCTCCTCCCACCTCGGGTCTCCGCCCCTCTCTGCTCCTCCACCTAGGGACACCCGCAGCCCCACCCCTCTCACCCTCCGAGCCACCGGGACCAGTGAGGCCGGCCCAAGAGGCAGGAGGCGGGAGGCGCTGGGGTGGAGGCTGGAAGCTGGAGCCCGGTGTCTGCGTTCGGTAGTTCATTCCGCACCCCCCGGCAACATTGTACCCACTGTGCAGCAAGGCAGCCTGGGGCTCCCCGGGCTCTCAGCTAGCCGGAAGACGCTGCTAGCTGCCGCCGCTGGCGTGATAATGCTGCTGATGATGGTGGTGCTCATCCCTGTGCTGTGGAGCGCGGGAGTCCAGACAGCCACCTGTGAGATGCGGGCCACCTGCCGCGTGGTGTGCCACTCCTAACCTGCGGCGGGACCGGGGCTGCACTTGGTCATATATGCTGAGCGAGCAGAGCGGTGTGCCCTCGCCCTCCACGCTGGCGCAGGGCCCTCAGGGGAAACCAGGGTGCACGAACCAAATGGTACCCCACCCTCTACTCGGGACAGTTCTGAAGCATTTTCCCAGCTTCAACGATTCCAGCTCAAGTTCTCCCTCTGCAATCCTGCTTACTTCCCTTCCCTTACACAGGTGTTAATTCCCAAAGCACTCCCCAGTAAATCCTGCACATTGATCTTGGTCCTTACAGCCTCTCAGAACAGTGTTCAACCTGTGATACCTATGCCCAGTCTTATATATTCAATAATTTTTTCAGCCAGTTATTTATTGAGGCCCAGTAGCAAGTGCAGGAGGCAGAGCACAAAGCTGACTATCCAGTGGGTAATCGCATCTTCTATCTCACAGAGAAGCCAGAAATTACAAGAGGGAAACTCCATCAACTTTCCACCATAAAATCCACAATCTTCCTTGTATCTGTGCCTTTCCTCTTCTTCTTTCTTGGCTTCATAGACGATGCCCTGACTGCAACCTGTGCCCTCCCACCAGGATGGCCAACCTGTCCTTTCTTGCCCAGGACTGTCCCACTTTTAGAACTGAAAGTCCTGTATCTGTAAAAGCCTTCAATCCCAGCCTGGCAACTTGTGGTGGTGGATCACTGTGGGTAACCCCCCATATAGGCACCAAAGAATGAGAGCTAAGCAGAACCCTGGCACAGTTAGGGCTTGAGGAATATCTCACTTTATAGTGTTACTACTCAGCTATTTCCTTTTATATAATCCTTTATATAATCATATACTAGTTTATAGAAATAGGGCTTGAAGTCTCCCTTTATATAATCTTCTATATATAATCATATAATAGTTGATAGTATGAGTACCTAAAGAATATTTCCCTACATATATACCTATAATTATATCTTAGTTCATAATCAGAGAAATGCCTAGAGTGGACACAGCACAGAGCATGAATTAAAGGACAAGCAGCTTATAATCGGAGGAATGCCTAGAGCAGACACAGTGCAGAGCATGATTTAAGGGAAAGACAGTTATACCAGGACAAGAATCCATGGCCCAGGTGGCAGCGTTTAGTATCGTAAAGATACTTGCCATATGGCAGGCTTGGGGTGAGGGCCACTCCTCCTGATAAAGGAGTTGTAGGACCTTGCTCCAGTTCTTGTGAAAGGCTGCCCTCAGAATGGCAATCCACCTTGGTGACTGTGAACTTTATCAGCTCTTGCTACTGTGCTGCTTGAAAAGCATCTTCCCATAGAATCCATTGGAAGCTGCCAGAAGGTGGCGGTAACCTTGATAGCTCTGTCACTGCTATGTGACTTAAAGCATCCTCCCATAAATCTTCTTATAAGTAGTTTCCCATAGATAGAAGTATTGCACACTGCACCCTCTTCACTGTGCATGGCCCACCTTTAAGCCTCGGTGACCTAATGGGGGTGGACCCCTTACTGCACATGGCCCTTGCCTTCGTGGGAACCGGGCCCTTGCCTTTGTGGGAACAGGCCCCTTGCTGCGTGCTGTCCACCTCCTGGCCTAGGTGACCTAATGGGGGTGGACCCTTTTTTATTGCTCACGACCCTATCACTATCCTCAAAGATTATTTCACTCACTGCCCTGCCCCCTAACCTATACACAATAAATACTCATGCTTCTGGACATTCGGGGCCTCGCCTTGCCTCGCCTCGCCTCGCTTGCCACCCTCACCAGCCTTGCCTGACTCCGCTTATAGGTGGCGTGGCCCCCCGAGCCCAGCTGCATTTTCTTTATACTTCTGTGTCTTGTCTCTTTATTTCTCGGATCCTGCGCCTCAGGATCACTTTACCTCCCAACTTCTTGGAGACTTGGCTTCATTGATAACCACATCTCTTGATTGACCTTCAGCTGCTCATTCTCTCTATATATATTTATGAGACAGGGTCTTGCTCTGTTGGAGCCTCCATTTCCTGGGCTCAAATGATCTTCCTACCTCACCCTTGCAAATGTCTGAGACTGCACATGTTTGCCACCACACCTCGCTAATTTTTATTTTATTTTTTTGTGTATGTGGAGATAAGGTCTCATGTTGCCCAGGCCTCAAGGAAATGGGGGCTTGGTTTCCCAAAATGTTGGGATTACAGGCACGAACCAATACACCCAGCACAGCTGCTCACTCTATATCAGCATTTTTCTGTCATTATTTAAATCTCTTTTATTCTTAAAAATTCTCTTTTGATCCCTTACCCCTCTCCAGCTAATACCTAATTTCTTTGCTTTCTTTGAAAGTCAAATGCCTTAAAAGTTGTTGGTAGGGTGCAGTGGCTCATACTTGTAATCCTAGCACTTTGGGAGGCCGAGGAAGGCAGAATAGGAGTTTGAGATGAGGAGTTTGAAGTCACGAGTTTGAGATCAGCCTGGACAACATGTTGCAACCCTGTCTCTACTAAAAATGCAAACATTAGCTAGGTGTGGTTGTGCAACCTTGCAATCTCACCTACTTGGGAAGCTGAGGCACAAGAATCGCCTGAGCCCAGAAGAGAGAGATTGCTGCGAGCTATTATGTCACTGCACACCAGTTTGAGTGAGAGTGAAACTCCATCGTACACATACAAAAAAATTGTTACTACTTTATCAAGTCCATCATCTGGCTGCTGCACCTCCTCTGAAGCTGCCCCTGTCAAGGCCACCCATGGCCTCCATGTTAAAAAACCAAGTGGAAAATTTTCAGTCCTTTTCATGTTTGGCCTCTGTGCTAGCCTAGACCTGCACCTTTGGCCTTGGTTTAAGATGTCAGCAATGGTATCTTGGATGTGAATCAAAGACCTTTTAGAATATGTCTGTATTATAAAACTAACAGATCAAAAAGGAAAAGAAAAAAATAAAAAATAATAATATGTCTGTATATGAAGAGGCCAATGCCACACTTCGGTGCAAAGGATGTGCTCTGTAAGGATGCAGGTTTGAGGATGTGTCTCTTTTCTGCTTCCCTTGAGCATCTAGGTTCGGCAGTCATGGAAATCACAGATAGTGTCAGATATCCACACATCTCATGACATCACAGAGCCTACTG
The DNA here is from genome assembly GCF_001604975.1 of Cebus imitator. Lineage (NCBI taxonomy): Eukaryota > Metazoa > Chordata > Mammalia > Primates > Cebidae > Cebus > Cebus imitator. Next base: position 58,047 of record NW_016108172.1, on the reverse strand, counting down.
CCTTTCACATCCCCAATTACTTAGCCTACAATCACCTGCTTTACATCAGAAAAAAAATTCGTCACCCTGCCTTCAGGACAGGGTTCTAGGCCTCGAAATTCTTCTTTGGCCAATTCCAAATCAAATCTCCTCTTACCAGCATCTGTGATAGAGGCCCTAGGAGTTTTCCATTTGTTCCACTAAGGTTGGCCTGGCCAGGCCTTACCAAGACCTCTCAGGACCAGTAAGGTTGACCTTCACCTGTGAGATTGTGTTCCCTTGTCATCTGAGCTCCAAGGAATAGCCTCTTTTGCCAGACTAGTTCCCAATCCTTCTTCAAACCATAGCTAGCATGCCACTACTCTGCCCCCATGTCCCTGCATGCTTTCATTAGAGTTCCTGTCTCACATCATTGTTCATACCTAATTGTCCAATTTCTCCCAGAGGCTGCAAACTCTGTAAGGGTAGAAAAAGGGTGTTTATCACTGACCTCCCTATTTGCTGAGCCCACCTGTCTCATATTCCTAAAGAGTTGTTGAACAAATAAATATGGAAATACCCATTACTGCTTAATTGAATGTCTGCAACGTGCTTTACCTACATTATTTCTAATCTTTGTAAAAAATTAAGTGTTTTCTGTTCTTTAGTTCTCAATTTTATACCTTCAGAAACTAAAGCTCTGAGAGACTTAGTGACTAGCCCAAAATTATCCAGCAAGTATCCCCGTCAACTGCCCACAGCAGAGTCTGCCTCTGCCCCTTCCTTTGCTTTGTCCTGGCTCACCTTAGCTCTAGCTAATTGTCAGAACCTAAATAGGACCAAAGCAAGACCTGGCTTATAGAACACAAGAGGCTCCCCTGATGTCTTTTGGGGACCCCAAATACATATCATGGCAAGAGGTGAGAGAACCCTGATGCTACAAGCTGCCCTTTATATTATATTTTGGATACAGGGTCTGGCTCTGTCACCCAGGATGGAGTGCAGTGGCATGATCTCAGCTCACTGCAACAGCCACCTCCTGGGCTCAAGCCATTCTCAAACTTCAGCCTCCCAAGTAGGGCCCACAGGCAAATGCCACCTCTTCCACCTAGTTGTTGTTATTATATTTTGTAGAGACAGGGTTTTGTCATGTTTTCCAGGCTGGTCTCAAACTCCTGAGCTCAAAGGATTCATGCTCCTCAGCCTCCCAAATTACTGGGATTACAGGTGTGAGAAACTGGGTCTGGGCCATTTATTATTGTTATTTCTCATGAGAAGTGGAGATGGCAAGAGTACCCAAACTTTCTTTTAACTTTACAATGAGAGCATCTTCACATAGATTTTTTGTTTTAACTTCACAAACCAGGGATACTGTTCTGTTTTATAAGATTAGTTGAGGTCTAGACAGGTGAATAGTTTGGGCCAAGTCAACCAGGTGTTGAACAGAGACTCTACTAACCTGACGTCAGGTGCAGGGTGGGAATCTTGCCTGCCCTTTCTCTTACATGCCCCAGACCTGCTCACAGCCCCAAGGTGGTGATAGATTAGTTTTACTGGAAGTAGTGAGCATCTGTCTCTTCGCAGCCATCACCTGTTTGATCCTGATCAAATGCAAAGAACAGTATCCTCTTACATATGGTGGGGAGTTGGAGGGCTCTCATACACTTGCTGTCCTGGGTGAGAAGAACAGACAAGACATTCACCTCATTTTATAAATGAAAAATCTGTCACTCAGAGAGCTGAGATGATTTCCACAGTCTCAACACTAGTTAGTGATTGAGCCAGAAATGAAAACTCTTCCACCCTCACAATCTCTAGTGTTTGAAGGCAGGATGAGGTTGTTGCACAAGGATCCAAGCAGCGGGCATTGTGCAGGATGGAAGCAGCGCACACCACCAGTGGCACAAGGGGCCAGTTCTCATACACAGTCATCAGTCATGATGCTCCCCTGACACTGTCAAAACCAATCCGACAGAACTACTGTTCTTGGCTCTGCCACATCAACGCTGTCCTTCAAGTTCATTCTTGGGATGGCCCTGGACTGGGAAGAGACGCTGGACTGCCGTTGACAATCCTCTCTTGGATAAATAATTGCAAACAGCCAACAGAAAAAACAGAGTTAAACGCTGTTGGATGTCTAGTTGTTGTAATCAGACCTAAGTCCAGTCCCGAGGACCACGGAGGCTGGCAGTGGCCTCGCATATTCCAACCACGGACTGGTTTTTGCCTGCTCTGGGGTCTGTTCAGCTTGAGAGATACTGCCTGGAACCTCCAGCCAGCGGAGAGAAGTTTGCAAGCGCACTGTGAATAGCTCCCGCGGTACTTTGTTACTCAGGAAACAGCCAATCAGCGATCTGGACAGCGACCAATGGGAAGCGCGGACAACCCGGCGCGGTTAATTTGAATGCGAGGCACCGGGTGGAGCATGGCGCCGGTAGGGGAGGCTGCGGGGCGTGTTCTGCTGTGGTGGGTGCTCCTGTCTGTGGCGGGCACCCACGAGCGTTCACTGATGCCACTGGTGGAAAAGTCATGGAGGGTAAATCCTGGCCCACGGCGGAACCGGCCTCATGGACTGACCCGCTCAGGTCTCAGATGCACCACCCAGCTGCTCTGCGGGGAGCCTGAGCCAGGCTTCTTTTTAGCTGAACTTGACGGTGCTGCTCAGAGACTGAGCTCTGCCGCCGCCCCCGCAGATTGCAGATGATCTCCTCTGAACAGGACAAGAAGCTGGGCGCTCCCTTAACACGTCCCTGCCGGAAATGGGGACCTCTCTGCTCACCTGTGCTGAACGACTGGACCCGCACATCTATAGGGGGCCTGGCCCTCTGTACTTGGGCTCTGTGAAAGCTCCTGCTCCTCACGTGTGAGCAAGTATTGGGTTCATCTGCCCAATTCTTCATTAAACCTCGAGACCTGAGCCTCCCTGAATGCGAATGAGGAGTAGCTAGGCCCGTCTCTACACATGTTTACAAAACTGAATGCAGAGATGCACTTGCCAGTGGCTATAATTTACTGTGGTACGCAGTCAACATTTGACTGAATGAAGGAGGAAACTGAAAAATGTCTGTTTGATAGAACACCAGTTCTCTGTTACTTTTAATAAGATGTTTCTCCTCTTAGCTTTGACCCTTTAGGGTATTGAAATGACATAGCTGGTCTGTACCCATGAACTTAAAAATTTTATTGAAGATATTGATTCTCCAATCTCCTCCCTACTTTTTCCTTCTGCCCTCGCTGCAGCCATGCTTTAACAAATGTAAACTTATTCATTGATTCTCTGCCTGTCTCACTGATGAGTTTCCCCACCTCAGAGAATTACCTCAAGGTGTTCGTCTTTATATTTAAAAGTATATAGGTAGCATATTCTTAGTCATTTATATATCTTCTTCTACCTTGCCACAAGAAAGTCTAAAATAATATCAGAGTATTGTACATATTGTATTCTTTTTCCAAAAGCAATTAAATTATAAATACCAACAAAAGAGAAAAAACAAATTCATATTAAGATTTTTAAAAAATACATTTATTCAAATAGAAGGTTATAACTGTAATTAAAAGATAATTAGCATGAAACAAAAATACATTACTATTTGTAAAACTTGTGGTATGCAGTTAAAACACTACCTAGAGAGTAATGTATAGTTTTAAATGTTTACATTAGAAATTTTGTTTAAGAAGCTAGAAGTGGCTGGACATGGTGGCTCACACCTGTAATCCCAGCACTTTGGGAGGCCGAGGTGGATGGATCACCTGAGGTCGGGAGTGCAAGACCAACTTGGCCAACATGGCGAAACCCCATCTCTACTAAAAATACAAAAAGTTAGCTGGGCGTCGTGGTAGATACCTGTAATCCCAGACACTCGGTAGGCTGAGGTAGGAGAATCGCTTGAATCTGAGAGGCGGAGGTTGCAGTGAGCCAAGATTGCACCATTGCCCTTCAGCCTGGGCAACAAGAGTGAAACTCCATTAAAAAANGGCCCACGGCGGAACCGGCCTCATGGACTGACCCGCTCAGGTCTCAGATGCACCACCCAGCTGCTCTGCGGGGAGCCTGAGCCAGGCTTCTTTTTTGCTGGACTTGATGGTGCTGTGCAGAGACTGAGCTCTGCCGTCGCCCCGGCAGGTTCCAGGTGATCTCCTCTGAACAGGACAATAAGCTGGGCGCTCCCTTAACACATCCTTGATGGAATTGGAGACCTCTCTGCTCACCTGTGCTGAAGGACTGGACCCGCACATCTATATGGGGCCTGGCCCTCTGTACTTGGGCTCTGTGAAAACTTCTGCTCCTCACGTGTGAGCAAGTATTGGGTTCATCTGCCCAATTCTTCATTAAACCTCAAGACCTGAGCATCCCTGAATATGAGTGAGGAGTAGCTAGGCCTGTCTCTACGCATGTTTACAAAACTGAATGCAGAGATACACTTGCCAGTGGCTATAATTTACTGTGGTATGCAGCCAACATTTGACTGAATGAAGGAGGAAATTGAAAAATGTCTGATAGAAGACCAGTTCTCTGTTACTTCTAATAAGATGCTTCTCCTCTTAGCTTTGACCCCTTAGGGTATTGAAGTGACATGGCTGGTCTGCACCCATGAACTTAAAAGTTTTATTGAAGATATTGATGCCTCTGATATCATAGAAAAAATGCCATGTGTCATATAATTCTGACACTAATGGCCATTATGTATTGAGCACTTACCAGGTTTGAATAAGCTTATTTAATCTTCCCAAATGTATGGGGCAGATACTGATCATTTACAGTTCACAGGTGGAAAAACTGAGGCACAGGGAAGTTAAGTCTAGCTCAGAGGAGAAAACCAGTTCTACATTGCTTTCTTCAATCTCCTCCCTATTTTTTCCTTCTGCCCTCACTGCATCCATGCTTGAACAAATGTAAACTTATTCATTGATTCTCTGCCTGTCTCACTGATGAGTTTCCCCACCTCAGAGAATTACCTCAAGGTGCTTGTCTTCATATTTAAAAGTATATATGTAGCATATTCTTAGTCATTTATATATTTTTTTCTACCTTGCCACAAGCAAGTCTAAAATAATATCAGAGTATTGTACATATTGTATTCTTTTTCCAAAAACAATTAAGTTATAAATACCAACAAAGGAGAAAAAACAAATTCATATGAAGATTTTTAAAAATACATTTATTCAAATGGAAAGTTATGACAGTAATTAAAAGATAATTAGCATGAAACAATAATACATTATTATTTGTAAAACTTGTGGCATACAGTTAAAACACTACCTAGTGAGTAATGTATAGTTTTAAATGTTTACATTAGAAATTTTGTTTAAAAAGCTGGAAGTGACTGGACATGGTGGCTCACACGTGTAATCCCAGCACTTTGGGAAACCGAGGTGGATGGATCAACTGAGGTCGGGAGCTCAAGACCAACTTGGCCAACATGGCAAAATCCCATCTCTACTAAAAATACAAAAAATTAGCCAGGCGTGGTGGTAGATGCCTGTAATCCCAGACACTAGGTAGGATGAGGTAGGAGAGTCGCTTGAATCGGGTAGGTGGTGGTTGCAATGAGCCGAGATTGCACCATTGCCCTTCAACCTGGGCAATAAGAGCAAAACTCCATTAAAAAAAAAAAAAGCGGAATGTTAGTGAGACAAATATCAGACTTTAATAAAATAGAACAAGAGAGAACACATATGTAGATATAAAATAAGATGAAGTTAAAAGAATAAATTAATAAAATGAAAGGATTAACTTAGCCAAAAGCTATATTTTTTAATATAGAATAATAAAAATGCCAAGCCTCTGGCAATACTGATAAAAGAATCAAGAAGGAAAACAAATAAAAAATAACCTTAGAAACAGATATAGGAAAAGAAGAAGAAATCAATGAAATTCAACACCAATTCATGATTTTTTGAAATATGTATCGATAAGTTAGAATGGTGATACTGTCAGGTCTCCATGTGCAAGCCAGGACCCAGAAAGTCTGAAGTCTGGCCTGCCTCTACTAATAGTCCCCCACACACACCCAAACCCCACTCCCCGTCCCCCCCCCGAACTCCCACGTTTGCCATTGTCATTAACCACCCAGCAGAGCTTCCCCGGATAAGACTCTCACCCCACCCTGCCATCTTAACTGTTCTTGTGATAATGTGACTACCTTTCACCCAACCCTACCATCTTAACTGTGCTTATGCTTATGATAATGTGAATGCTCCTTGCCCCATCCTGCCATCTTAACTACTCTTCTCCTCACCCCACCTGCCATTGTAACTGAACTTGTGGTCATGTATACTCCTTGCCCCTACTGCCCACCACTGTAACTGATCTTACTCTGCAACACCCCACCCCCCCCAAAAAAATACCCCAATCTATAAAGCCAATTCTCTTACCCACTTTGCCTGTTCTTTTTTCAGATTTGGCCTACTTGCACCCAAGCAAAAAATAAAATGGTCTTGTCACACACACAAAGCCTGTTTGGAAGATCTCTTTATTAAATTCGTTTAATATTCTGTATTATTGAACGTAAATAACATACATTTCCTTAAACCAACAAAGTGTGAAATAAGAGCATTCCTTACAAAATCAGAAAAGATATGAGGATACTCACTATTACTCCTTTTATTCAATAATGTACTAGAGGTCCTAGCCAGAAATGTAAGACAAGAAAAATAAATAAAATGATCAGATTAAGAAGAAATCAAATTATCATCAATTACCACTTTGTTTATTTAAAAAACAAAGAAACACAACTTTTGTCTCTGCAAGACTTCATATAAGAAAAAAACCAAGTAATCCTGGATGCTGTTCTTTTGTGGGTAACAAGTTGAGGGTGACATGGGAGCTGCCAAAACCCAAGTGCAGACAAGAATTGCCCAAGGATAACATGGTGCCTTGGGTGACAAGAGGAAGTCAATTTCTGGCCTTGTTACTTTACATCTGAGAGACAAGTTCCTGTGCCTCCTGTTTTCTTTAGAGTAGGGATGTATCAACTGTCAAAGTTAAACACCATTTGTATATCCCTTATGAAAGTGTCTGATGCATAGTGAGCACTGAGTAATTGTTAGCTATAGTAACAGTTAGTTTCAGACTTTTGCATTCAGACTCTCCCCTTCTCTTCCCCTAATTTATTCATAGAACAAATTCAGCATCTGCTGCATGTTGGGCCTGGTGTCCAGGTACCTGGTGTACGGAGACTACGTCAGAAGAGGGTTCTGCACTGTTGTCACTTAAGCATCAAAAAACAAGCATATGACAGTTCTGAAGGAATGATGAAGGAGCCTGCAGCAACTCCTAGTAAAGTAGAACATCCAAGACCTAGGCTTCTTTCATTCTTTTTACCCCCACTGCCTTTCCCAGCTTCCAATGTCTGTAGGTGGATTCCCTCGAGTCCTCTAAAATTCTTCCCCAGGGCCGTCAAAAAAGCTTGGGCTTGTTGAAGGTGGGCAGAGGAGGTTGCCTTGGATTATAAACAGGATGTGGGCTGGGCATGGTGGCACACACCTGTAATCCCAGCACTTTGGGAGGCCGAGGTGGGTGGATCACTAGAGGTCAGGAATTTGAGACCAGCCTGGCCAACATGGTGAGACCCCATCTTTAAAAAAAAAAAAAAAAAAAAAAGAAACAGGATGTGACTGGCTGCCTGAGAGTCCTAAAGATCTTATAAAGGAATCATTTTTTCTTATACTTTGGGTTCATATGCTCTTTTCAATCAAGGATCAAAGCAAACTTGAAAAGTTTTCTCTCATTAATCTCCTCATCCTACTCTGGTGTGAGCCAAGCAGTAGCTGTTTTGTCCCATTCTTGCAGGGCAAAGCTGGTGTGGCTTGTTTAAACACCTCTCCCTCAGCCATATGCAGAACAGAGATGAGGACCTAGCAGTGGCCATGCCAAGTGTCACCTGTACTCGCTGCCCTGTGTCCCCAACAGTTTCAGAAAGGAGAAGACATCTCATTAGGCAAACAGACTCAGCCACACTGTCTCTCAGGAGGCAGGGAAGAGAAAACTGTAAAGGTTACTCATACTCCTTTGCAAATGTCCATTAAAATTTTCTGCTTCAGCTGTTAGAATGTTAGGCTGCTCTGTGGCTCCTCCTCATCTAAAGTCTTCCCCCAGAGTGCTCGCATTGCCAGGAAATGCAGAACCAAGGCACTCTCTGCCTTCATTTCTCTGGGTACCAAAGTGAGGTTTCCTGGGGGTGGTAATGCAAATATAAGAGATGGAAACTGTCTCTGTTGAAAATTAGGCACAGTCTATGTATCTGAAAGTTTTGTAAAAAATAATTCTATAACAAGGGATTATTTTGGCTGGACACAGTGGCTTACACCTGTAATCCTAGCACTTTGGGAGGCCAAGGTGGGTGAATTGCCTGAGGTCAGAAGTTTGAGACCATCCCGGACAAATATAGTGAAACCCTGTCTCCACCAAAATAAATAAATAAATAAATAAAATACAAAACTTAGTCAGGTGTGGTGGCAGGTGTCTGTAATTCCAGCTACTTTGGAGGCTGAGGCAGGAGAATCGCTTGAATCTGGGAGGTGGGCTGAGATTGTGCCACTGCACTCCTGCCTGGATGACAGAGTGAGACTCCATCTCAATAAAACATAAATAAATCTAAGAGATTGTTTTAATTATTATATGAATAGAAGAGACTATTAGAACAATAAGATTATCATAGCATAATATATTATTATAAAGCAGTAGAGCAGCCTCTATAGTCTTACTGCCTTTTTTAGAATCAGGCTCAATCACTCACTAGCATTGAGACCCTGGGAAAATTGCTTAACACTTTCTGTCTCAATTTTCTTTCTTTCTTTCTTTCTTTCTTTTATTTTTAAAATAAAGACAGGGTTTCACCATAATGGCCAGGCTGGTCTTGAACTCCTGCTCCCACCTCGGCCTCTCGAAGTGCTGAGATTACAGGCATGAGCCACCACGCCCGGCCTGTCTCAATTTTCTTATTTAAAAAATAAATATAATAATAGTATCTGTCTTGTGAGGTTGTGATGAAAATTATTTATTTATTTTTTATTCTTTTGAGATGGACTCTTACTCTGTTCCCCAGGCTGAAGTCCAGTGGTGCAATCTCAGCTTACTGCAACCTCCGCCTCCTGGGTTCAGGCAATTCTCCTGCCTCAGCCTGCTGAGTAGCTGGGATTACAGGCACGCGCCACCATGCCCAGCTGATTTTTTGTAGTTTTAGTAGAGACGGGGTTTCACCATGTTGACCAGGATGGTCTCGATCTCTTGACCTCGTGATCCACCCGCCTCGGCCTCCCAAAGTGCTGGGATTACAGGCGTGAGCCACCGCGCCCGGCTACCTAATATGCTTATTATGGTAATCTAATTGTCAGAACAAGAATAAGATTACAGGTATAATAATTATTGTTGGTTGTTTTTTTTTTCTTGTTTTGTATAGGGAAGAAATTGAGAAGTTTATAAATTAAGGGAAAGGAATTTCAAATCAGTTCAATTCTGTCTTACTCCCCATGGAAAATCTAGGCAGCTCACTTTTATATTAGGTAGAAACCCCACTTTTCTTTGCAGAATGCTCTTGGTACTGTTGACCCATCAGTGGAAAAAACCATTTATCTATTCATAATGCCCAGGAAAAGCCCCTATTTTTTTTACACCTGTTAATATATCCCTAGATTTGGGCTAAATTTTCAAACATTTGTGACTCCTGCATTGTAAAATTTTATCCCTACTTTTGATAAGCTGTTTTAAAAAAGATATAAAATGTCAGGAAGAGAGGTCTATGGAGATACCAGGCAAAATGACTAAACATATGTTTGGCATTATTACCTAGTTAACATTAGAAAATCTATTGTGTCACCCTTTGCATTAACAGACTGAAAAAGAAATACTGTGTAATCATTTCAGCAATTGTTAAAAGGCATTCGATAAATTTTAACACTTATTCCTGTATTCCTAATGGCTACTGGAAGTGAAGAATCAAACATTAAAAAAGCTAAGAATAGAAAGTAACTGTCATTATTTGCAAACTAAGTTATCATTTTATTCAAAAACTTAAGAGAGTCTCAACAATATTTTAGAACCAATAAGAGTGTTAGCAATGTGGCCAGATACAGAATCTGTATGCAGAAATAATAGCTTTTATATATGCTGACAAAAATGTAAATGTAATTTGAAAGAAGCCTATTTACAAAATGCGAAGACCTTATACTACTTAGTGATATACCTGTGAAGAAACATATAATACAATGTGAGAAAAACTATAAAACTGATCACAAAGTTGTGAATACATGAAAAGAGTCATGGGTTTCTAGATAGGAACAATTGGTTTTGTAAAGATGCTGATTTTCTCTATATTAATCTATAGTCTCAAAATAATCCAAATCAAAATCTTACCAGGATTGTTCACAGAACTTCATAAACTGATTTGAAAAGTATATGCAAAACAAAATGTCTGAGAATAGCCAAGAAAAGGAGCAATTACGTGATATATGACTAAGCCACAGTAATTTCATCAGTGAGGTACTGGGGGAAAATAAACACAGTGAAACAGAGAAGAGAGTCCAGAAATGAATGTATGTTTCTTTGAGAATTTAGCTACAAAAATTTGACATTTTAAGTTGGTGAAGAAAGAATGCACTATTCAGTAATTGACTTGAAATAATTGCTTACCAGTTGGAAAGAAATGATATTTAGAAAACTCCTCATACAGTTGACATACAAAAAGATTTCATTTCTTAGAAGACCTCACTGTAAAAAAAGCATTAGACAGAAATATAAGAAAAGTATTGATTACCTCAGAGGAAGGAATATCTTCTTAAGTATGACATACAAGCCATAAAAATGGACATATTTGACCATTTAAGTGTTGAAAACTTTACTGTGGCCAGGGAAGGACTTTATCCAGAAATGCATTGTTAGTTTGATACCAAGAATAATATAAAATAATTTGCCAGAGATACAAAATAAGGGAGAAAAACCCCACATAAACATATCAGGAGATGCTGAAAGAACATTAGATTAAAGTCTAAACTTTTGTAATAATTCTAAATAATATTAGAAGAAATTGTTAATTTGATAAAGGCTTATTTCCATAACTAATGTCTAAATAGTGAAGCACTGGAACCATTTTCTTTAAAATCAGAAACAAAAGAGAAATGCACATTATTATCATTATTATTTTTTGACATTGTTTTTGAAGCTCTAGAGAACTGCAATAGACAAGAAATTAAGTATTTGGTGTACATATGGAGAAAAAAGGTAACTTTTTAATCTTCTGATACATAATTGTATAGTTGGAGAACCCAATATGCCCCAATAAAATCAACTGGTGTTAATAAGAGCATTTGAGGGTGGTAGATCTAGTGTGAATTTAGTAAAAGAAGTTGTGTTTCTCTGTGCTAGCGATTATCAGCTGGGATTAGAAATGAGTTAAAATATTTTATTATTAAACCCTACCTACTAATTATAGTAAAAAGACTAATATAGAACCCAACTGAATAGAGAGAAAACCATAAAATCTTATTGAAGAACTTTAAAAATATTTGAACAGATATAAAGGCAGTAGCCACAGTCTTTCCAGAAAAAGTCTACTGTGCCAAGCTGCTAAAGGTTTATGTAAAAGTAAATAAATGAATAAATAAATAATAAAATAAAAGTTTTAATATAATTAATATGTAAATGTAATGCAACACCAACTGTAATCCCAATGAGGTTTTTAAGGAAATCAGGGATTTTCGGTTGTGGATCAAATTGACAGAATTTTCTTAAAGTCAAATAGGATAATAAATGCCTAAAAATAGCCCAAAAATTATAAAAAAAAAGGCTGATAAGAGGACATTTGCCTTACGCGATAGAAAACATATGATAAAGTAATATCATGGAAACAATTTGGTACTGGCACAAGAATTGACAAATAGATTAGTGGAACATAGAAAGCTTAGTAATAGCTGTCCAAACATATAGTCATTTGAATGCAGTAAAAGTGGTATGGCATGTGAAAAAAAAATACATATATATATATATATATATATATAT
>NW_016108172.1:42182-46034 GCF_001604975.1 Cebus imitator | reverse complement strand
AAGATGGGGTTTCATCATGATGGCCAGGCTGGTCTTGAACTCCTGACCTCAGGTGATCCACCCACCTCAGCCTCCCAAAGTGCTAGGATTACAGGCGTGAGCCACCACGCCTGGCCTTAATTTCCTTTTTTTTAAAGACAGGATTTCATCATGTTGGTCACGCTGGTCTTGAACCCCCGACCTCAGGTGATCCGCCCGCCTTGGTCTCCATAGTGCTTGGATTACAGGCGTGAGCCACCACGCCCGGCCGAAAAAATATATATTAATAATTAGTGCTGGCACCAATATATTTACACTCTCTTGAGGCACAAAACAGTGGCCATCTTTTTTCTTAGATAGTAGGATTTATTTTAATATTTCAATCTGAAAAAAAATCCCAAAACAAAAAATGAAACTATCCTTATATATATATATATATAGTTTCAACATTTTCAGAGCACTTACATTAGGAAACATTGTTTCTCTTCAACTGTACAACAATACTGTATATGCCACAATAAAATTTACAAAAACAGTCGTATCTGCAGTCACACAAACATCATGATTTTACATTTCAATACACAAGAAAAAACATAGACATCTTCCTGCACTTGGCTCCTGCCTGAAGGCAATGTCTCCTCCATACTTTGAGAGACCTCAGCTTTTAAGTCTGGCCAAGGGGAAAAAGAAATAGCTCACACCCATAATGGAGATCTAGTTGTCCTGAAATCCACCAGTTCATGGGAAAGCCAGAACAGAAATGTGGAGAACGCCAACACTGCAGTGGAAACAGGGGGTGTGAGTGGTAGGAGCAGGGGACTGGGGTACATAAAAGGCAAATGAGAGGGGCCTATGGAGAGAAGGGCTGAGCTGGGTGGCAGTGCCCTGGGGCCTTCTCTGCACTTTATTCTTACAACCACCTGAGGAGGGACGTGAATTGGTGGAAGACAAAATGTTAGAAAACAGAGTTGGGGCCCAATGAGAGCTATGTCATAGATACAGCTCAGTGAGATGCTGCATAAGAATGACCCCCCCACACTTCACCCTGCTCTTGTCATTTACCATGGTCCTGTAATCACTTATGCAAGGGGTCTCAGATATACCCTGGCCTCATGCTTTCCCCTGCAGCCTCTAGGAAGAGAAGTTTCCTGAAGGGTCCCTCTCCCTCAGGTCTTTTGCATTCCCTTCAGGTGTGCAAGGAGCAGATACAGGACCTCCTGGAGCCCAAGGGGCCCCTTGCCATCTGTGAGGACCTGGACAAAGGAGCAGTGGTACAAGGACTTCTTTTCCACCAGGTATGGGATGGAGCTCAGGTGGGATGAGCAGCCACTTTGGGGTTCTCCAGGGTTTCTTCAGAAAACTATTTGAGATGCCCTGAGTCCTGTGATGATGATGGCAGTGGTGGCAGCAAGGGGGGTTGACATTCATTCTGAAGACCAGCCTTTTTCGTTAGGGAAAAAGTCCTGGTGGGCGTGCGCACAGCCCTGCTCCTGGCCCTCTTCTCTGTAGCCAACCTAAGCAGAGCAGCTGCTGGAGACTCATAACTGCATGCAGCACCCCACTGATGCCAATGCAACTCTCTCCCGCTCCCATACCATCTTCCAGGTGAGAGGAATCATGAGTCAGAGCCTGAAGTGAGGGCTCCTAATGCCCAGCTTCTCCACAATCCCTGCTATCTGCTCCCAGACCTTTGAGAAGCATCAAGGCTGGGTTCCAGGACTAACCCAGGCTGTTCAGGTGGCCAAGATAAGCCTGATTGACCTGGCTGATGCTGAGCTGGCATTTTGTACCCAGAAGAAAAGGGAGCAGCTACAGGAGGGTGCCAACATCAATCGCTCTCTGCTGGTGCTCATCAACATCCTCAATGCCCTGGTGGATGCAAAGGCTAAGTAGCACAGATCAGCATCCACCTCAGGTTAGCGACTGAGTGTCTGAACCCTGGGCAAAAGGTTTTCAGGCCCCACCTGAGACTCCAGTCAGCCACTGCCACATTGTGATGCTCACAGCCATCAGCCCTTCCAGCCTGGCCTACAAGAACACATGTGACTGGGATCAGATTCCTGAGTGTGTGCCATAAAGAATCAGCTTGTGTATGGTGGAAGCCCCCATCCTGGGGGAAAGAAGGAACAGGACCCAGACACTTCCCTCAGATTCCTGGACAAAGTGTTTCTCAAGGCAGAGTAAAGAAGCTCCTCTGTCTCTATGGAGATTTTTTGTAATAGAAGCAATAGAATCCCCGTGACTGGATGGGAAGTTGCCAGCTTGGAGAGATAAGATGCTGTTTAAATTGAAGCGAGGTAACAGGAGGGGTGGCCTTTTATTGACCCGTGGTCTAGTTCAGGCTTGTTTTTAGCAACAGAAGCATATTTCCAGCAAAATATGAGCACCAGCATATGGTTTCTGCTGCATCTGCTTGGCCTCTCCTTCTTTTCCTCCCCCAGGGAACCCTGGCTCTCCTGGAACCAATGTAGAGCAGTGGCCTTAGCCTGGCAAGAACATCTTAGTCATAGAGTCAGGGGTCTTAGGCCCAAGGATACCTTCTTTTTCTCTGGCCTCAGGCACAGCACTGACCTTCTCTGGTGTGTTTTTCTATTTGTGTGGGTTCACCGTGACATGAGTGAGATGCCTAGTGCAGCGTCTGACCATCAGAGGTGACAGATAAGACCCGCTTTGAATAAACAAACAAATATCTCTCCTGTGTCCTAAATCTCAGCTAAAGAAAAATTTAATCAGCCAGAGCTGTCACATCACCTGATACACCACTATCTGGCAATAAATCCAGGCTGGGTGAAGCACCTGCCTGGGGAACAAGTTTAGGGAAAAAGAAGAAGCAGAAGCTTGGGGGTGTCACTGGGCCTCTGTGCTCATGCCTCACCTCCTGGGCTCTGCTGGGGTTCTGAGGGGCTGGGCTTCTTCTGCTCCAGGTGGCTGTAGTGAGGAAGGAGCATCAAGTGTATTGGGAGGGATCCTGGCCCCTACAACAGAGCCCTCTATAATCCCCTTAGTCAGCGCCATCACAAAACAGTGAGTTTCACTACCCACTCTGCCCTTACCCTGTACCTTGGCCAGGAGGGGAAACAAGCTCCCCTTCTCCAGATTCTGGAGGTCAAGGACTCCTTGCTTCTGTTCCAATACCTTGGGTTAAAGGTTCCCACCCAGTGTCCAGCAGCTGATTGTCACTTAGAATGCAAATGGCACTTAAGCCCATATCAACAGGACCTACTATTCAAGAGATGGTGAACTTAGGGGTTGTATGTTAATCCCTGACTCCTTTTGCCACCGTCAGCTACTGCCCATTTGTCACCCAAGCATCCATCCCTTACAGACTCTGTACTACTGGATGCCGCAGAGATTTCACCCCCACCCCACTCTCCCCTCTGCCCCACACCCTGTTTCTCATGTCCTTCTTTCCTCCTTAGATATTCTAGCTCCCTTTCCCACTGTACTCTCCCACACAGCCCTGTACCCTAGAGCTCCAGACAAGACCTCGAGCCTTTGAAGAGGAGAGCCTGGGGACAGAAGCCAGGTGAGGAGGGTTATGGAACAGTCACACACATGAGGGATGGAGCCCGTCATCCAGACCTGTGCATTTTTTTCCCATTTATTTATTTTATTGCATTTTAGGTTTTGGGGTACATGTGAAGAACATGTAAAATTGTTGCATAAGAACACACGTGGCAGTGTGATTTGCTGCCTTCCTCCCCATCACCTACATCTGGCATCTCTCCCCTTGCTATCTCTCCCCAGCTTCCCACCCCGCACCATCCCTCCCCTATTTCCCCCCAACTGACCCCAGTGTGTAGTGCTCCCCTCCCTGTGTCCATGTGTTCTCATTGTTCAACACCCGCCTATGAGTGAGAACATGCGGTGTTT
>NW_016108172.1:37113-38432 GCF_001604975.1 Cebus imitator | reverse complement strand
TTGATTGGGGCATTTAGTCCATTTACATTTAGGGTTAATATTGTTATGTGTGAATTTGATACTGCCATTTTGGTGCTAGCTGGCTGTTTTGCCCTTTAGTTGAGCTGGTACATGTTGTTCCTTTATATGTGTAGAGCCTCTTTCAGGAGTTCTTGTAGAGCTGGCCTGGTGGTGACGAAATCTCTGAGTACTTGCATGTTCCCAAAGGATTTTATTTTTCCTTCACTTATGAAGCTTAGTTTGGCTGGATAGGAGATTCTGGGTTGAAAGTTCTTTTCTTTAAGGAGTTGAATATTGGCCCCCATTCTCTTCTGGCTTGTAGGGTTTCTGCTGAGAGATCTGCTGTGAGTCTGATGGGCTTCCCTTTATGGGTAACCCGACCTTTCTCTCTGGCTGCCCTTAGTATTTTCTCCTTCATTTCGACCCTGGTGAATCTGACGATTATGTGCCTTGGGGTTGCTCTTCTTGACGAATATCTTTGTGGTGTTCTCTGTATTTCCTGGACTTGAAAGTTTGCCTGCCTTGCTAGGTTGGGGAAGTTTTCCTGGATAATATCCTGAAGAGTATTTTCCAGCTTGGATTCATTCTCTTCGTCACATTCGGGTACGCCTATCAAACGTAAATTAGGCCTTTTCACATAGTCCCACATTTCTTGGAGACTTTGTTCATTCCTTTTTACCCTTTTTTCTCCAGTCTTGCCTTCCCGTTTTATTTCATTGAGTTGATCTTCGACCTCTGATATCCTTTCTCTGCTTGGTCCATTCGGCTGTTGATACTTGTGCATGCTTCACGAAGTTCTCGTGTTGCGATTTTCAGCTCCATGAATTCACTTATATTCCTTTCTATTTTGTCCATTCTTGTTAGCATTTCATCAAATCTTTTTTCAAAGTTCTTAGTTTCTTTGCATTTGGTTAGAACATGTTCTTTAAGTTCACAGAAATTTCTTACTACCCACCTTCTGAACTCTGATTCTGTCATTTCATCACACTGGTTCTCCATCCAACCTTGTTCCTTTGCTGGTGAGGAGTTGTGATCCCTTTTAGGAGGAGAGGTGTTCTGGTTTCGGGTGTTTTCATCCTTTTTGTGCTGGTTTCTTCTCGTCTTTAAGGATTTATCCACCTGTCGACTTTGTAGTTGCTGGCTTTCAGATTGGGTCTCAAATCTTTCAGATTGACTTTCTGTTTGTTGATGATGAGGTTATTTCTGTTTCTTGATTTTCCTTCTGACAGTCTGGCCCCTCTGCTGTAGGTCTGCTGAGGTTCACTCCAGGCCCTGCTTGCCTGGGGTTCACCTGCAGCAGCTGCTGAGCAGCAAGGGTT
>NW_016108172.1:31189-36610 GCF_001604975.1 Cebus imitator | reverse complement strand
CTGCCGAGTGAACTTCCCTGCAGTCCTGTTTATATGGGTGTAGTTAGAACTGCTTTGGCGATGGTGGCCCCCCTCTCTTGGGGTGGAGTCTCTGCTGTGGCGGGTTACCTTGGCAATGGTGGGCTGCCTCAGCAATGGCGGGTTGCCTTGGTAACGGCGGGCTGCCTCGATAATGGCGGATGTCCCTCCCCCACAGAGCTGGACCGTCCTGGGTTCAGCTGCGCTTGCTGTGAAACTCTCAATCCAGAGTTTCTCGTTGCTGTTCTTTTGTGGGGGTGGGACCAGCCGAGCCTGATCGACTGGCTCCCTGCCTCAGAGCCTTTTTTAAGTTGGTGTTCCAGTCGCCTGTTGAGTCGCCAGGGTCTGTTTGTTTTCCCCTGCGGCCACTCACTGCGCTGGCTTAAACAGCGGCACTGAGGTTTGTGGCGCTTTTTTTTGTTTTTTTTTCCCCTGGAATCTACTGTCCTGGGTCTCTGCTCAGTCCCCTTTTTGAACCGGCATATGGGCGACTTCCCGTGGCTCCAATCGCCAGCCAAAAGGGCCCCCAGACCGGTGTATTTTGTACGGAGAAGCGCGGCTCCGGGGTGCCGACAAAGCAGCCGCGTGGGGCAAAGCAGCAGCACTGGCCGAAACAGCCGTGCTGGCCGAAACAGCCGCGCTGGCGACCGTGGAGCACCTCCGCCCGGGAATTTCCTAGTCTGTGGGCAATAAAAACGCGGCGTGCACTCACCCTCTGCGCTTTCACTAGGAGCTGCAATCCTGAGCTGTTCCTAAACCGCCATCTTGGATTCTCCTGTGCATTTTTTTAAACCTGGTTTGTGCATTTTTTTAAACCTGGTTTTCTTTTTTTTTTAGAGACAGGGTTTCACCATATTGGTCAGACTGGTCTTGAACTCCTGACCTCAGGTGATCCACCCACCTCTGCCTCCGAAAATGCTGGATTTACAGGCATGAGCCACGGCGCCTGGACAAACCCAGTTTTCTTAATAATCTTATCTTCCTTATAATGTGTCGTTCAGGTAGATATAGAATGAGTTGCCACTAAGTCCATTTTAATTTTAATTCTGTCTTTTTTAAAAAGGCTGGTGGCAGTGTTATGAAAAGTGTTATTGTTTTCTAAGCACACAGTGACTGAGGGCAATGGAGTGGGTTTAGAGATGTCCAGGCAGGTAGCTATCCGAGGATAAATTCTGCTGGGAACTCTCGACCAGCAAGAGGATTCCAACCTGAGTGGGGGGTGCACAGGAAGAAGCGAGACAGAAAAGCGGGGTCAGGAGGTCTGGGGAGTGAGTGCTCCACCAGCAAGTTTATTTCTTAAGGCTCAGAATATAAACATTTTTAGGGTCTGATTGACGTCATGGTAAGGAGAAAAACAAGTAGCCAAATCATCAATTTTATACAATAAATTGACAGCTAAGCAATGAGTGGTTATAGAAGATAATAATACCTTTGGTGCTCATAAACAAGTTTTTGTAGAAAGAGACATTGTTCCTCATGAGTGCAGGCCATCTGGTTTCACTCATCTGGTTATCTTTTAACAGGATTCTCCTTTTTCTGTTCCTGACTCAACTTTATCTCATCTTCCCTCTATCAGGCATCTCTGTGTCTCAGCTCGACCACCCGTCTTGTGAAACTCACTTTGCAGGCATTCACACGGCTGAGTTCCCCACAGGTCCACCTTTTTTATTTTTTAGCTGCAACTCAAAAACTTAAGCTGCAACTGTCGGAGGGAGGAGAACAGGAATCGAAGGATAACAGACAAAAGGAGAATCAGGAGGAGGACTAACACTCCTAAGCCAATTAGAGATGAATAAGACGGTATTTTAGACAACTGCAGCCAGGAGGACAATGTATTCACAGTATCTTTGGCTATAGTAGCATCTACAGGGAGCTGTTCTCTGGAAACATCAATTGCATGTATTTGTTTCTGTAATTTTCTTATATCTAGAGACAAATTATTATGTGACCATATCCCTTGCAAATGGGCCTTAACTAACGGCCATTGCCATTCAGAAGCATTATATTCCTTATTGGTAACACAAATAAAAGTAAATTCGGCATGGCACCGAATTGCAAGACGATTTTGAATATTGTACACTTTATCTCCAAGAAGAGTAACTGTTTCTTCCAAAGCATTTAACTTTGCTTCTAATTTCTTATCTATAGCCATCTGAGTTCCTAAAGATGTAGAGATATTCTTTGCTAAATGGTTAACATAAGCAGCAGTTTGTATATTATAAGCTAGACTGACTGTAGCAGTGGCAGCAGTAACAACAACAGTAACAATTGCAATAATACTAGCAATAAGCAATCCTAAAAACCTTTTTGGACACATCATTAAATCCCTAACCTGTTCTAAAACTCATAATCCTCTATCATCATACCAAGGCCCAGAGATATTAACAGGAAGCATAATATAAGAAGGTTGATGTACAATCATAATAACTGGAGTTGGAAAAACAGTTGAGTCAATACAATTAGTAAGAACACAATTAGGACAAATTATGTCCACTTATTTCATTAATAGAAATGTCCCCATACAGAACAGCATAAGGGGAGGCTACACAAGCTTGTACAAAAATAGTTTGTAGTTGAGGAGTGTAATTGCTTCTAATACCAGGTTTCATGCCACTAGGATATAAAGCCAAAAACAATCTCCATACAGAGGAATGAATTTGGCCAGAGGGAGTTGTTAAAAGAGGAGTAATCCACCCCCCAGGGCTTTCATAACGATCTAATCTTGAAGAATAGGGAACAGCAACAGACCAATCGTGCAAAACAAGACCCATTGGCAAAGTATATGTTACAACTTGTCCCTGATAACATCGCCTCCAAGGAGGAATTTCAGCAAAAGAGTGTGTAAATAAAACACATGAGGGGTTTTTTGGAAGACTAGAATATTGTATTTTCAGACTCCCTTGATTCCTAAATAAGATATTCCCCAATCACGATTGGCATAAGTTTCTTCTCTTGGTCTAAGATCAGACTCCCCCTCATATGTCCATTGTTGTCTATATCCCAAATCCAAACAATTTGGTCCTGAATTAGAGTGCTGGTTTAAGTGAGTTCTCAGTACTGTGCCTCCCCAGATGTGGGAAGCATAAAAACACATGGGAAGAGCAGCAGCTTGAGCAGTAAATGCACATACCGCCTTTTGAGGTGTTGTATGTGATGATGAAGGGAGCCCAAAAACAGAAGTGTCATTTAAGTATACAGTAACCACTGGGTCATCCCAAGTAACAGGATGCAGCACAGGGGGATCTGGTACATAAGCCCACAAAGTTTGTTCTTCCACCCTTCCCCCTTGAACCTGACAAGACATGATAGCCAGCATGGCTATAAACAGTACAGCTGGAGTTTTCAATATCTCCTGTGAGTTCACAAGTGATTCTGCTTCAGTGCAAAGTCGTTTCAGTTGACCCCAAGTTGGTACAGGAAGACACTGTGTGTTCTGTGCCTGGTGACACTTCCTTTGGCGGTGTCAGAGAGGTGGAGGTAGTGGTATTAGACACAGCCGCCTGAAGCTCGGGATCAAGGTTCCAGGTTTTCCCATCGACAGGAGGTCCATGTTTCACCAACTGCTCCAGTACCCACAACGGGCTTTCAGCAGATCTAGGGAAAACACAAACATGTCCTCGTCCCCATATGAAGACTGGATCAGGCCCATTCCATTTGTTAGTTAAGACATCCTTCCAGAGCACCTCAGCTTGTGCTCTGGGACTAGGGTGCCAAAAGCGCTCAGCAGCAGAGTGTCCTTCTGCATCAAACGTCAAAAAATTTAAAACATAAAGAGGATGCTTGAGCCAAGTATGAGGAGTCTTATGTAGATCAGCTCCTGACTCCCCCTTTTTTATTTTTTGCAAAGTTATTTTTAAAATTGCATGAGCATGTTCAACAATTCCTTGTCACTGTGGATTGTAAGGTATACCTGTACGATGTTGAATATGAAACTGAGAATAAAAATGATTAAAGCCTTTGCTGGTGTAAGCAGGAGCATTATCAGTTTTAAGAATTTTTGGGGGGCCCAGAATAGAAAAGACCAATAAGCAATGGGCTATTAACATCCTTAACAGCTTCTCCGGTATGAGCAGATGCCACTAAAAAATGAGAAAAAGTTTCAATGGTTACATGTATATATTGAAATTTACCAAAAGGTGCAAAATGAGTAACATCCATTTGATATACATGGCTACTTTGTAGTCCTCAAGGATTAACTCCATAATGAAAAGGAACTGGCAAGTGGGGAAGACATGCAAAGCATTGTTTAACAACCTGTCGAGCCTGTTCTCGAGTAATTTTAAATTGTAAATGAAGACTGTGAGCATTTTGGTGATGCAGAGCATGAGACGCTTGTGCCTGTTGGAGGGGAGTTAAAATTGGAAAAACAGATTGAGTAAGAAGATCAGCCTGTTGATTTCCTTCACTAAGAGGTCCTGGCAGGTTAGAATGAGCCCGAATGTGACCTATAAAAATAGGGTGAGAACGCTGTCGAAGAGATTCCTGCAAAGGAATTAAAATGTGAATGATAGAGGAGGAATCAGTAGAACACAAGGGGGCAGTCTCCAGGTTTTGAACAAGTTGAACAATATATTGGCTATCAGAATAAATGTTAAGGGGAACATCCCAGTGAGATAAAACAAATTGCACTGCAAGGAGTTCAACTCGTTGGGCTGAGGTTTCCTGAGTCTGAAAAGAAAAGGGTTGTTTATTAACAGTGCCAGCAGCAATACCGGATGAAGATCGGTCCATGAATGCCAGTTGTGCCTGTGTCAAAGGCGTTTTAACACATTTTTGAGGAAAAATAAGAGAATCGAGAGTATAAAATTGTAAACTTTTATCAGCTGGAAGATGACAGCTAATGTTTCCCGGAAATCCAGCAAAAGCAATTTGCCAAGTTTCTGAAAATTGCCAAAGCCAAGTTTGTTGAGGGCCTGTATAGGGAACTACAATTTCTGGAGGCTCGTATCCAAACAAAGCAAGGGCACGAGTCCTGCCTTTAGCAACCAAGGCAGCAACCAAGTCATAATAAGGAGTGACTACTTTTCCACAACTGGCAGAAAGGTGTAACCATTCTAATATTCCTTGTTGCCAGAAAACACCTGTAGGCGTGTACTGTGTATGTAACACACAAAAGCCCCAGGGTGCCTTGTCCTGTATTCTATTTAATTTTTGTTCTGCCAAGGCTCTTTGGACAATCCGGAGTGTTCGTATAGCTCCAGGAGTAAGCTGGTGTGGTGAATTAGGGTTAGAAGTTCCTTTTAAAATGTCAAATAAGGTATTGGGGTGGATCCAAGATGGCCGTTTAGGAACAGCTCAGGATTGCAGCTCCCAGTGAAAGGGCAGAGGGTGAGTGGACGCCGTGTTTTTATTGCCCACAGACTAGGAAATTCCCGGGCAGAGGTGCTCCACGGTCACCAGCGC
>NW_016108172.1:23920-26719 GCF_001604975.1 Cebus imitator | reverse complement strand
CAGGGGGAGAAATGCCACATGTAGGTGATGGGGAGGAAGGCAGCAAATCACACTGCCATGTGTGTTCCTATGCAACAATTTTGCATGTTCTTCACATGTACCCCAAAACCTAAAATACAATAAAATAAATAAATGGGAAAAAAAAATAATAAAAATAAAATAAAATAAAATAAAATGTCAAATAAGGGTTTTTAAGTCTCCTGTAGTAAATTTGAGACTAGGTCTGAACCAATTTAAGTCACCTAGAAATTTTTGGAAATCATTAAGAGTTTTTAATTGAGAAGTATTTAGTTTTGGAATTTCATAAGATATTTTCTGTGACTCAATTACCCATCCTAAATAGTGATAAGGAGCAGAAGATTGAATTTTCTCTGGAGCAACTACAAGGCAAGCATTAGCCAAACAATTCTGCAACTGCACAAAAGCGGACTGTAAAAGAACATTAGATGAAGCAGCAATTAAGATATCATCCATATAATGAATAAGAAGAATGTCAGTATGTTGTTGCCTGACAGGAAGAATAGCCTTTGCAACAAAAGTTTGACACAGGGTAGGGCTATTAGCCATGCCTTGAGGCAACACTACCCATTCATACCTGTCCCAAGGTTGTGCATAATTAGCAGATGGAACACTAAAAGCAAACCTTTTACAGTCTTGTGGGGCAAGAGGTATGGTAAAGAAGCAGTTTTTTAAATCAAAAACAATTAATTTCCATTTTTGAGGTATTTCCACAGGAGATGGCAAACCAGGTTGAAGGGGTCCCATTATTTCCATGGTTTCATTCGCTTTCCTTAAATCCTGTAAGAGTCTCCTTTTACCAGATTTTTTCTTAATAACAAAAATTGGAGAATTCCAAGGACTTTGAGTAGGTTGGATATGTCCTGCCTCAAGTTGTTCCCGAACCAACTCTCGAGCAGTAGAAATTTTTTCTCTAGATAAGGGCCACTGCTCTACCCATACTGGGGAGTCAGATTTCCAGCAAATAGCATCAGCATGGGCACCGGGAGGATTAGTGGCCCCTAGGAAAAATACCCTAAACCCCGTCTGTCATATTTTGGAGAAGAACTTAAAGGCTCCGATATTCCCTGCAAATTTTTACCCAAGCCCTTTCCTTTTTGATAACCTTGTTTCTTCATTATTTGCCAAGCAAAATTTTCAGTAGTAAGTTTGGCTCCCATTGCTTCTAAAACATCTCGACCCCACAGATTTAACGGGAGTCCTGGGAGGATATAAGGACGAAAATGTCCCTCATGTCCCTCAGCATCAGTCCATTTTAGTAAATTAGTAGATTGTTCAGGATTTTTACTCATTCCAATTCCTTGTAAAGAAGTCATGGAGGGAGAACATGGCCATTGTAAAGGCCAGTGATTAGAGGAAATAACGGAAATATCAGCTCCAGTATCTAGCAGTCCTTTAAAGGGCTTGCCATCAATCCATATAGTTAGCTCGGGGCAAGAAGCAGTAATAGACTGCACCCAGTAGGCATAATTTGAAGATCCAAAACTGAGCAACCTCGAGCCTCTGTGGAAAGGGGATTGCCTATAGAAGTATTCACTGGTATAAGAAGAAGCTGTGCTATAGGCTTATCAGAAGTTAAAGTAAATATTCCATGAGGTGCCCAAGCCATGACTTTAATTTCTCCTGTATAATCTGCATCTATGACCCCAGGAAGGACTTGTAGTCCTTTCATAGTCCATTCACTTCTGCCTAACAAAAGGCCAAAATGACCTTGAGGCAAAGGACCAAAAATTCCTGTAGGAATAGCCTGAGGACCCATCTCCAGAGTTAATACTTCTCGGGAGGAGGGACGGAGGTCAAGTCCTGCACTGCCTGGTGTTGCCCTATAGAGCTGAGAAATGGATTTGCCATTCCTGGATTCGGTATCTCCTGGAGTACAGGTGCCCTGAATTTCCATGGTGGTCGGGACAGCCCCCTCTGGCTGTTTCCTGACTTAGGCTGTAAATTATTTCCTTGTGCATCCCGCTTAGAGCGGCACTCCTGGCCCAATGATTCCCTTGATGACAACGAGGGCATTCCCCAGGCTGCTGTCCAGATCCATTATTAGTTCCAGCAGCTGGGATTTCTTTCCCTCCGGGTAACTCTCCGGTACACTGCCGAGCTATATGGCCAGAATTTCCACATCTAAAGCACTTGGGCCCCTGTCCTCCTTTGTTATTAAATTTATTTTTTACACACGCGGCAACAGACATTCCTGCTTGAGCACCAGCCATAGCCAGTCCCTGCTAATAAGCAGGTCCTATATCGGCACAAAGGCGAATATAATCAGTAAGCGTGCCCTTCTTCTTCCATGGCCGTATAGCTGCTTGACAGGCTGGATTAGCATTCTCATAGGCCAATTGTTTAACCAGCAATGTGCCTGCTTCTCCATCCTGTACCAGTCTGCCTACAGCCTGTAATAAACGAGACACAAAATCCTGATATGGCTCATCAGGGCCCTGTTTAATTTTTGCCAATTCCTCAGTTTTGACCCCTATTGAGGGCAGTTGTTTCCATGCTTGTAAAGCGATAGTATTGATTTGCCCAAAGGCCATCTCAGGAAATTGTATCTGAGCATTAAGGTCCTCAAACTGTCCCTTTCCAAGAAGCATATCTAAAGTAACTGAAATCTGATAAGTACGATTTCTTTGTGCTTGATCATAAGCACGATCATCATAATCCGCTCTCCAAAGGAGATAGTCACCGCCGCCGAGGCAGGCCTTAGCGAGGCAGCCCCAATCATGTGGTGGCAAGTCTTCTCCAGTTAAACTTTCTAAGAAAGAAATAGTATAAGGAGCAGTA
>NW_016108172.1:17672-20080 GCF_001604975.1 Cebus imitator | reverse complement strand
GGGTACACTCTGGGAACTCAGCTCGGAAGGCAGCAAGGTCTTGGCTAAGTGCCTCATCAAACAGAGTGGGGGAATTTTTGAACCCCTGAGGCAGTTTTCTCCGAGTGAGTTGCCCTGAGACTCCAGTATCAGGGTCGGTCCATTCAAAAGCAAATATAGGCTGGCTAACAGGGGCTAGTGGGATGCAAAAGAATGCATCCTTAAGATCCCAGACAGTGTAATGGTGTTCTGGGTCCAAGAGACTTAGGAGGGTGTACGGATTTGGAACTGTAGAATGAACAGTTTCTACCCATTTATTCACCTCCCTCAAGTCCTGCACAGGCCGATAGTCCTGTGTGCCTGGTTTTAGCACGGGGAGCAAGGGGGTGTTCCAGGGAGACTTACAGGTAGTGAGGATTCCTCCCTTCAGGAGTCTGGTGGTGTGCGGAGCAATTTCTTGCCTGGCTTCCCGGCTCATAGGGTATTGCTTCACCTGGATGCAGTTGCCATTGCTAATAGCTGGACCACGACTGGGGTTTGGTGACTTGCCAGCCCTGGGGGACTTGTTTCAGCCCATACTCCCGGTACACTCTTTTGAAATTTGTGGAGGAAGTCTGGTGCAGGTGGTTGATCTACCTCCTAGGATAAAGCTTCCTGCAAGAGATACTCATCTGACAGAGCACAGGTGATGAGGATCTGCTGAGGTGGCCCTGTGGCTAAGGGAGGAGGAATTGAGAGGCAAGCTTGACCCTCGCTGAAAGAAATATTTGCTTGCAGTTTGTGGAGCAATTCCCGTCACAGGCGTGGATATGGACACTCAGGGAATGAGTGACAGTGCCATTTCCCAGATCAACGAATCGATTTGTGGTCCAGGGGCTAGCTGTGGTTTTTTTCTGGAGTGCTGCTATCACTGCCTTAGTAACTCTCTTATTTTGCTTGGCCTCTAAGGTGTCTTTATTGTTAAAGACTTTTTGGGCAATTTTTAACAACTGAGTTAAATTTATTCTCTGGAACCTCTCTAATTTTTGCAAATTTTTTTGATATCTGGGGCAGACTGGGAAACAAAAGCCAGATTGATGGCCCACTGATTCTCCAGGCCTCAGGGTAACAGGCGTCCAGTAAGTGCTTAAGGAAAGCAGCTGGCAACTCCTGTGGACCCTGAGTTACAGTTGCTACCTCGGAGAGTTTACTGGGCTTGTGGGCCACTCCCCTAACCCCTTCTATAAGATACCGGTGAAAAGTGTTCAGAGCCTGGTGACCCCCCCCCCCAAGGTGTTGAGGTCCCATTGGGGTCAGGTAGAGGGAAAAAAATCTTTTTCCTCGCCCTGGACCTATGATGGCTTTCAGGGCTTTCTGTCTAATTTGGCCTTTTTTTTCTGTGGTGAACAGAATTAGTAATAATTGTTGGCAGTTGTCCCAAGTGGGGCGATGCGTCTGGAATACAGATTTTAAGAGTCCTGTCAAAGCCTGGGGCTTCTCAGAGAAGGGGGATGTTGAGTTTCATTGTAAAACCTCCACAACATCACCGCCTTAAATTCCCCGGCCTCCCAGCACTACCCGCTCCCAGGGAACTTTCCATCTGGGCAGGTACCTAACCCTCCCCCTCTCGCCGTCTTAGCAGTTCTCCAGTACTACCCCCTCCCGGGAACTCTTAGCAGTTCCCCAGCACTTCCCTCCTGCACAGCCCCTCACACTGGATGCATCTTTGCCGGCTTGCAGGCCATAGAAATCCCCTTTGCCATGCCATGGGTGCCGCCAATTTTGGGTTTAGCCCGGCAGCTTTCCCTTGCCCTTAAAGCTTGTGCCCGCACTTGGTGTTTTGGCCCTCTTTTTGATCTCTATCACCTTCCAGTTATATAAGTTACTTGACAAGAAGGGGATGTGAACAAAGAATGGGCGACCCCAATTGTCTTTTGTTGGGGGTGCGTCTTGGAAAGGGAGGACTGCCGGTGGGTGCGGGGGCCCCGCTACGGGTGTGCGGGGGGGGGGGGACAAGGTTTAGTTAATAGTACTGTCGAGGGGGGTGCTGAGGCGCTGGTTTAGAGGGCCTTGAGTAGGGTGGAAGTAATTCCTGATCCTCCACTGGGGTGGGGAGAATGGTTGGCTCAGAAGGGATTTTCTTTTGGGCTGGCTAACGTGACCTGAAGTTTAGCCTGTTTTATGCAGTGCTTTAGCCATGGGGGAGGCCATTGGACTAAAACCAACCATTGGTGCTTGTATGGAAACTGCTCAGGGTATCCAGGGGTTTCTGCAACCATTTTCCATACAGCCTGGGTAATTTTTGGGTCATAGGTCCCAGTATTTGGCCACCTAATTCCAAAAGACGGCCATTTAAGTTCACACAAAGAGCGGAGTTTTCCACACCTTAACGACTATGCTAACAAGTCACTTTTGTTACAAAGAGTTAGAAAGCTTTTCTTAAAGCCAGA
>NW_016108172.1:0-15022 GCF_001604975.1 Cebus imitator | reverse complement strand
TGGCATGGGTTAGGACTGCTTGCCTGTCACATTAGGGCCACAGAGAGCAGTTACTGATAAGAAAAGGTAAGCAGCTTTACATAGTTTTGAAGAACAAACTGGCAGTTCTATTTACAGAGGCCAAGGACAGTAGTTATTGTGAGGAGAATGGGGCAGCCATTTCAACTTATCTAAAAACAGTTTTGCATTTTATAAAATAGTTTTGCTCCAGTTCTGGCTCTAGGCCAGCACAATATCACAATTAGACATTAAAGCATGAGTCAATGGAGACACAGGAGCAAGGTCTGTGGACCATAAAGTTATAGGCAGGCCTCCAGCAGGATGACTCACCACATTTGCGGCATTTCCCTGTACTGTGGGAAAGCACTGTTGACTAGAAAAGGCATGGGAGCAAAGTGAAAGTAAATCCTGAAATTGTCTTAAAAAGTCTGGGGGTAAAGTAAGTGTAATAGGACCAGGCTGCCAATTAGGCATAGCTTCTGGAGGGGCACTGGGTTGCACTACAACGTCAGTCAAAGGAATATCACAAGAATTAAAATCATACTCACTATGACAACTGCAAGGACCTTGTTCCACGATTTCCTTTTGCTCCGGCGGCGCCAAAGGAAGATTTGAACTCTCTGGCATGAAACTGGCCTGAGCTTGGTATGCGGGCGGGAGCGGGGAGGGGGCAGAAGAAGGTAAAGAGGGAGGATAGAAAGGAGCAGAAGGCAATGGAGAAGGACAAACACATTCACGAAGCTTGCCCCAAACAGTAGTTAATACTGCAGTTTGAGGTAGATTGTTATTACGAGAACAAAAATGACCGATTTTTTCCCCAATAAGTCCCCAAGCATTTTAATCCAAAATTCTACCTTCATGGACCCAGGGACACAACTCACGAATAATTTGTAAAAACTCCTGTAGCTGACTAAATTTTACATCATGACCTTGAGCCTTAATCATTGAATGCAATAAATGTACAAACAACTTATGTTCCTTTGATTCAAGTTGCCCCATTTTTACTCCTGATTATTCTCACTTGCAAACCTTTTGTGTTTACAAAAAAAAATTTCTCAGATCCTTGTATTACAAAACTCTTCAGAACTTTGTTACTTACTGTGATCGCTACTTCACCTAAGTGTCACCGAAATCCCCGATCTCAGGTCCCTGTTCGGGCGCCATGTCTGCCGGGAACTCTCTACCAGCAAGAGGATTCCAACCTGAGTGGGGGGTGCACAGGAAGAAGGGAGACAGAAAAGCGGGGTCAGGAGGTCTGGGGAGTGAGTGCTCCACCAGCAACTTTATTTCTTAAGGCTTAGAATATATACATTTTTAGGGTCTGATTGACGTCATGGTAAGGAGAAAAACAAGTAGCCAAATCAATTTTATACAATAAATTGACAGGTAAGCAATGAGTGGTTATAGAAGATAATAATACCTTTGGTGCTCATAAACAAGTTTTTGTAGCAAGAGACATTGTTCCTCATGAGTGCAGGCCATCTGGTTTCGCCCATCTGGTTATCTTTTAACAGGATTCTCCTTTTTCTGTTCCTGACTCAACTTTATCTCAACTTCCCTCTATCAGGCGTCTCTGTGTCTCAGCTCGACCACCCGTCTTGTGAAACTCGCTTTGCAAGCATTCACACGGCTGAGTTCCCCACAATAAATCATTTGCATAGATAACTCACAATTAATAATTGTTTATATTTCTTTATGATAGGCGTGCCTTACAGAAAAAAAAATGCTTTATTGAAATCTAAATTTACAACAATAATTGCATTACCTTGACAGTTTCCTTTAAATAGCCCACCCAGTCCAAGTGAAATAGACATTGATTTACAAATACTTTTTCAAGAATCTAATCATCAAATAGAGAGCACAGACTAAAGTATTTTTGAGAGTCTTCTCAGAACCAAGATGAACATAGCCTATCAATTTTTATTTTATTTTTATTTTATTTTTTTGAGAGGGAGTTTCACTCTTGTTGCCGAGGCAGGACTGCAATGGCACAAACTCAGCTCAGCACAACCTCCACCTCCCGGGTTCAAGCAATTCTCCTGCGTCAGCCTCCAGAGTAGCTGGCGTTACAGGCATACGCCACCACACCTGGCTAATTTTCTATTTTTAGTAGAGACGGAGTTTCTCCATGTTGGTCAGGCTACTCTAGAACTCCCAACCTCAGGTAATCCACCCTCCTCGGCCCCTAAAGTGCTGGGATTACAGGCAAGAGCCTCCGTGCCTATCTTATATAATCTTCTCTAATCCTAATAAGGTAGATGATACTATTTCTATTTTACAGAAAACAATATTTAGCTAAACTTAGAGTGCTTTTTATAAGCCAGGTATTCTTTAAACATTTTTTATATAAACTACTTATCCAACCTTTCTAATAATAATCATAATAGGCAGATGCACTTTTATCCCTACTTTAAGGTTGTGGAGACTGAGATTAACCACTGCATCCCAGATCACGCAGTTGGAAGATCTTAGAGGAAGAATTGAGCAGGAAGCCGGCAGTCTGACTTGAGCTGGGTTCTTAACTGCTCCCTTGCATTGCCCGAGGTAGATAAACTTATAATCACAGTGTTATAATAACTTATAATTATATAAACTT
Organism: Cebus imitator; assembly: GCF_001604975.1. Lineage (NCBI taxonomy): Eukaryota > Metazoa > Chordata > Mammalia > Primates > Cebidae > Cebus > Cebus imitator. The sequence goes on along the minus strand of NW_016108172.1, from coordinate 12,426 downwards.
ATAATAACAGTGTTAAAATATGCACTTTGAATGAAGAGATTCCCCAAACAGGCTTTGTGTGAGCAACATGGCTGTTTATTTACCTGGGTGCAGATGGGCTAAGGTCAAAAAGGGTGTTGGCGAAGGGCAGGGGGATACGAGTTTGTTTATAGGTTTGGGGTGGACAGTGGAAAGTTACAGAGTAAGATCAGTTACAGCGGTTGGGGTGGGGCAAGGAGTATACATTACCATAAGTTCAGTTACAATGGTGGGTGGGGTAAGGCAAAGAGTAGTTAAGATAGCAGGTTGGGGTGAGGAGTATTCATGTTATCATAATAGTAGTTAAGATGGCAGGGTGGGCAAGGTGGGGTGAGCCATCTTAACTGAGGGAAGCTTCGCTGGGTGATCACGGATCCTGGCGAAGGAAGGTGGGGCAGTGGGGGAGCCGTGGGGGGTGTGATCAGCTGAGGCAGGCAGGACTTCAGACTTTCTGGGTCCAGGCTTGCACATGGAGGCCTGACACACAGCACCAGCCACTGACAGATCTGAGAGGAATCTAAGTCCTTCTAAGTCCAATACCACTTAGTGCCCTTTTTGTACTTCCTAGGTAACTGTCTTTGTCATGGGGCATTTTTATTTGGTGACACCTCCCACCATTACCTGCAGCCAACATGGCCATCCTTGGCTTTCATGAAGTGTGTGGCAGAGCAGGAGCCATGGCTAGGAGGGTGCTGAGGCTGGCCGCCAATCTAGGGTAAGGCAGGAGAGAACTAGGGAACTAGCTTAGGTTCCTCAGCCACACCTGGACTCATAGAAACAGGTCACAACATGGAAGCTCCTGGTAAGTCTGGGTCTGAGGAGGGGTAAAAATTTCCTTCTTTCTGTTTCAAGTTGGCCCTGAAGGTGCTGTGCTTGGCCCATAAACAGTACTCCCTACTCCAAGAAGCAAACCTCCTGACCTCCTATATGATCACAGAATTTGATTCCATGCAGCAGCTAGTGCAAGAGGAAAAAGTTGGGCCTGAATCTGAGGCCTCCAGGTTTTCTGGCTTGGCCAGGGCAGCAACTCTGGGTCAGTACCTGTGTTCAGGGTCAAGTGAGTCTCAGTCCTTCTCTACCCTGACTGTGGGTGCTGTCTTCAAGGCCCAGCTGGGGCTGAGGGATGTCCAGAGGTCTCAGTTGCTGAGTTATGCTACAGTAGAGTTTTGCAACCCTGGGATCATGGACTTTTGTACACGGACAGGCCCCAGGAGACCTGAAAAGTTAGGGGCTACTTTATGTCTCCAGTGTATGGCTCTCCAAGTTTTACAAATACTCCTTTCTCTGACCAGTCCCTGATCTCTCCTCAGCACTGTCCTCCTCTCTGCCCAGAATCTTTAGAGCTTTCTGGCCACATGACTTGAACAATGGCAGGGTGATTGAGTGGTTCTATGTACACTCTGGGGATCCCACCTGGGCCTGACTGCACCAAGGCCAAGACAGTTCAAAGTCCCATGAAGAAGAAAAGGAGACCATGCCCCTTACAGCCAGACAGTCATCTGGACCCCAAGTGGGTGACCAAGTGCTAACACCAGTCTTTCCTGCCCTGCCTGAGGAGAGGGTCTCTGCCTGAGACCCAGCCCTTATTTGGGCCCAGCATCCCCGAGGAAGGAAGAGCCCCCTTCCCCTGCCATTTTTCTTATGTCTTCTCAGCCACAGTCCTCAAAGTCTAGGCTCTCCTGGGCCCTTCCACCATGAAGAATGCTCCACCCTCTGGCCCTACCTACTTGAGATCTCAGTGCCATGCTTGAACTCTCTGAGAAGCCTCTCTCATAGCTCAGTTTTCATGAAAGCATTGGCTGGGACTAAGTCCTTCAGGAGCTGAAAAGACCAGACCAGCCGTTCATCCCAACATGGGTCTCCTAGTCTCTCTCCCGTCCCTCCTGGCAGCGAGTCTGTGGTCAGCAAGGGACAATGGTGCTCCCTAGAAAACTGGAGGACAGCCCGACTTCTGGAGGCAGGACATTTTCTGTCTTTTTCCCTTTGGTTGTAATCAGCTTTGCTCTCCAGTTTCAGGAGAGAAGAAGAGAAGAATGTAACATTGCCAAGGAGGTGGGGTTTCTCTCAGAGCCTTGCCTGTCTATGCTGCAAACTATTCACTCTTTGCTGGTTTTGGGCATGCTATAGGCAGCTAATGGGACCCCAACTTGGGAAGAGTCAGCAGAGAACAGGGATGAATGAGGGGAGGTCAGTGTTGCCTGTTCTGCTTTGCTTGGGCCTTTTGGTCTGGCTGTATTCGGTGTTCCCCTGGGAATTAACTATTTCTACCACTTCCACTTCCAGGTTTTGCCCTCGAGCTCAGCATGTGAAATAGGGAAGGAAGACCTCAGAAAACTTGAGTCAGCATTTTCTAGTGGGAAAATGAAGCTCTCACCCTTCCCTTTTATGCACATGGAGGGTAGGGAAACAGCAACTTGCTTAGGAGAGTCCAAGGTGATAAACAAGTGGCAGAGCAACCTGGACTTGTGAGGCAGAGGCCCGAAGGCTGTACATCCCTAACCCTTCCCCTTCCAGAGCCTGAGAACCAGCTCTCAGCAGGAAGCTTGGGGCTGAGCAAGTGGAAGGGTGAAAATGTTGGAACTCCAGTTTCCTGGATGCATCAGAAACTGACATCTGGGTATCCTTTCAGAGCAAACCTGTCACTCAGCTGTCAGCCAGGTTGAGTGAGACAGAGACTTCAGAGGTCACCTTGTCCAACCACTTTCCCCACACACCCCCCAAATGGAGGCTGGAGGAAGTGGCTGACCCCATTTCTTGTTCCCTGTCGGTCACCTTCTTTTCCCTTTTTTCTTCTTCAGTTGGCCCATCTTTTTTTTCACCATGAAGGGCCCCAAGCCAACATCTTTTCTCTCTGGGACTTTAGCCTGTATAAAGAGGCTCACAGTGAGGTGAGGTTTAGGAAGTTTCAACTGTGGGAGAAAGAGCTTTCACCAGGGCAGTGGACACCTGGGCTACCTCTGGGCCCACACTGTGTCTCTGAAGCCCTTGGAGAAAGCAGCTGAGGTCCTGTGAGCAGGGACCTGCATCTAGTTCTCTGTGGTCTTCTTGCTGCTTGCTATTTCAGGATCACTCCAGAGCTGAAATGGGCTACAGGCCCTCTCTTCATTAGGAAGACATTTAGCTTCATTGACTAACCCAGTGATTGGGCTACTAGGTTATCTACCCACTCACTGCTAATTTCCTCCTGTATCTTAAACCCCACATGCCTCTCCTCCTTCAGTGACTCTGCTGCCTTGGATCTGGTCCCAGAGGTGCCTGTTGATGACAAGCATCCTGAGCACTCAATGCTTAGTTTCTAGTACTTACACCCCCACCAAATGCACACCCGTAGTCCAGAGGCATGGCTGTAAACTTCCCACCTTTTATTCTTTCCTCCTTCAGCTTCTCAGTCCCCAGAGCCACTGTCTCAGCACCCACCTTCTCAACAGCACTTTGAACAGGCCAGCTGGGCCCCTTGCAATCCCAGGTGACTGGTCTAGGGACATAAAGAGCCTGGACCAAAGAGCCAAATGAAGGCAGGAAGTAGAAGAGCTCAGGGTGGGCTGAGACCCAGATGGAAGGAGGGCTGAAAGCACTGCCAGGCATTTCAGGGACACTGATGAGACAGGTGGAAGATTGGCTGCAGGTAGGAGGACACTGGGACAGATCCTCACTTTTATCCTTTTTTTCTGCCCTTCCCCCACTTTGAACTGGCTTGCAGAGCTGCCTTGTGTCCCCTGTACCCTAGCAACTGGAAAAGTGAAAACAAAACAAAACAAAAAACTCCTTGTGATTGGGAGAGTGCTGTCAGCTGGGAATTGCGTCACCAGTGTGTTCTGACCCACCAGCCACTCCAGGCTGCCCACACCAACTTGGTCTTAGAGCCGCCTACACACAGAGCACGGATGTGCTTTTCCTCAGAGCAGTTAGTGCCAACACACTTTCGCTTTAAAACATCCTTTCCCCAATCATTCTTTCAGCTGCTGACCCTCTTCATTAATCTTCTGTTACACTCAGCTTCTCAGCATATAGATATTCATTTGTGAGAGTTAATGTGTTGCTATTTTATTTTATTTTATTTTATTTTATTTTTTTAGAGATGGGATCTCTCTATATTGCCCAGGCTGGAGTGCAGTAGCTATTCACAGGTGTGATCCCACTACTGATCAGCACTGGAGTTTTGACCTGCTTCATTTCTGACCTGTGCTGGTTCACCTCTCTTTAGGCAACCTGGTGGTCCCCGGCTCCCAGGAGGTCCCCATACTGATGCTGAACTTTGTGCGGACACCCCATTGGCATAGCACACTACAGTCCAGAACTCCTGGGCTCAAGCGATCCTCCCACCTCAGCCTCCTGAGTAGTTGGGACTACAGGCACGTGCCACAGTGCCCAACTGTATTGCCATTTTAAAGAGTGTTCCTGGCCGGGCAAAATGGCTCACACCTGTAATCCCTGCACTTTGGGAGGCCGAGGCGGGCAGATCACCTGAGGTCAGTAGTTTGAGACCAGCCTGGCCAACATGGTGAAACCCTATCTCTACTAAAATTACAAAAAAATTGGCTGAGCATGGTGGTAAGCACCTGTAATCCCAGCTACATAGGAGGCTGAGGCACTAGACTTGCTGCAACCCAGGAGGTGGAGGTTTCAGTGAACTGAGATAGTGCTATTGCACTCCAACCTGAGCAACAGAGGGAGACTCTGTCTAAAAAAAAAAAGCGGGGGTGGGTGTGCGTCTATGTTCTCATCTCATTGAATCCAGCATAGTTTGCTTCGGGGCGCTTAAAATTGCGCAGCTACTTTATTTTTGTTTACTTTTACTATTATTATTATTATTATTTGAGTCAGAGTCTTGCCCTTTCACCCAGACTGGAGTTCAATGGCACGATCTCGGCTCACTGCAACCTCTGCCTCCCAAGTTCAAGCAGTTTTTCTGCTTCAGCCTCCTGAGTAGCTGGGATTATAGGCACCGGCCATCACACCTGGCTAATTTTTGTATTTTTGGTGGAAACGGGTTTCACCATGTTGGCCAGGCTGGTCTCTTTGACCAGGATGGTCTCAAACTCCTGACCTCATGGTCCACTCACCTCAGCCTCCCAAAGTGCTGAGATTACAGGCATGAGCCACCACACCCAGCCAGCTACTTTAAAAACAGTTTGAAAATTTCTCAAATGTTAAGCAGAGAGTTATGATCCACAATACCAGGTCTAGTTATATACCCAAGTGAATTAAATACACTTTCACACAAAAATTTGTACATGAATATTAACAGCAGCCTATTCATTATCATCACAAAGTATAAAAAATCTAAACATCCATCCATTGGTGAATAGACAAAATTGCATATTAGTGGTATATAATTCAGCCTTCATAATTAATAAAGTACTGGGTTATACTACAAGATAAATGTACCTCAAAAATTGTATGCTAAATGAAAGCAGCCAGACACTAAAGGCCACTAATTTTGTAATTGCACTTATATAAAATGCTCAGAATAGGCAGATCCCTAGAAAAAGTAGATTTGTGGTTTACAGGAACAGAGGTATGTGAGATGTGTGGCATGACTATTAATAGATAGGGGTTTTCTTTTGGGGGCAAAGTGTTCTTCTTATACATAGGTGGAATCTCCTCTGACTACTTTTTATATCTATCACTTCATATTGTCTCATTTTAATCTCTTTATTGGCTGGGCATGGTGGCTCACACCTGTAATCCCAGCAGTTTGGGAGGCCTAGGTGGGTAGATTACCTGAGGTAAGAAGTTCCAGACCAGCCTGGCCAACATGGTGAAATGCCATTTCTACTAAAAATACAAAAATTAGCCAGACGTGGTGGTGGGCACCTGTAATCCCAGCTACTTTGGAGACTGAAGTGGGAGAATCACTTGAACCTGGGAGGTGGAGGTTGCAGTGGGCTGAAATGGAACCACTGTACTCCAGGCTGGGTGACAGAGTGAGACTCTATCTCAAAAAATAACAAAAAAGAAAAACTGTCTTCTTTTTCTGTTTTCTTTATTTTCATCTTCTATTTTTTATGATCATATAATATCTATTGGCTTTTTTGTTTCTTCTAATTTTTTTCTAAAATTGTTTCTTAAGCTTGTTTGTTCCTGAGATTTGTTAGCACTGTTTTGTAGTTTTCTGTTGTCTAATGATTTCTATCTCTTCCTAATTCATCAATATACTACTCTTTAATAGCTTTTATTGGTTTCCTAAATATTCTTCCCCACCACCAGGCTTAATTCACTTTATTTCTCTTGTATAAAAAGCCTATGTTTTAGCCACATTTGGAGCCTGGGTCCTTTGTACAAGACTCTGGTGTGGGTCTTGTTATGGTGGTCAGTGAATTCCTGACAGGGAGACTTGGTGAATACAGTTTCCTTCTAGAGTTCGGGGGTCAGGTAGCTGTAGCTCTTAGAGATGCCATCAAAGGTGGCCTTGGCTTGCAAGGGTTGGTGTGCGGCTTGCCAATCTTGTTCCCCCAGTAGCCTCCATGAATGGGGACAATGGAGAGCTTGGACAGGATGAAGGCCATGCTGATGGCAGTGGCCACCTCCTTGGGGCAGTTAACGCCCAGACAGATGTGGCCATTGTAGTCCCCAAGGCAACAAATGCCTTGAACCTGGTGCACTGGTCAGCACAGGTCTGCTTTTGCACCAGCATACTCTTCAAAACCTCGTCCTTGAGAGAGGCCCCCAGGAAAAAGTCAATGATCTCAGGTTCCTTGATGAGCAAGGAGAAGAGATAGAGCTCCTTGAGGCACTTGATCTTCATGTACTTCACCAGGCAGCCCAGCTTGGTGACAGGCATCCACTCCTTATCCTCGGCCTTGACTCTGAGAGCTCTGGGGCCTTGTCCATGGCCATGACCCTGGCTCCCAATGCCACTGCCAAACCGTCCATGGAAACCAATGTGCCCCCCCATCCCAGGGTCCCTGGGGACTACCCAACCCCCAACCTACTGCACTGGCATCATCTGCCATTTGGTGTTTTCTTGAAGAAGAACTCTAAATAGTCTTAGTTACTGTTAGCTATATTTGAAATACTAGATTATAGCTTTCGCCTGTGTTGTATGCATATCATCACTTAAGTTTGTTGTTTATAAAAATGTTTTATTGCTTATTGTAATTTTTAATCTTGTTAGCAATTTTAGAAATGCCTGGCTCTCAGCGCCTTCTAATATCACTTTGTCCTCTTTTCTATTCCAGACCTTTATTTTTATACCATACAAATGTTGTTGCTCTTGACAGTTTGGTCCAGCAAAATAATTTTTAGTATGATCATATCTTGTCACTTCATTTGGTTAAACATTGTAATAGAATTTTGTTTGTTTTTGTTGCTAATTTAGTTTCTCTATTTATTGGGTTATTTTGAAATGTAAAAGATCTATGCTAAAGTGATGCAACAAAGAAAAAGTCATCTTTTCAACAAATAGTGCTGAAGCAATTTAACAGCTATGTGCAAAAATAATGAATTTAGATACATTACATTCTATATAAAAGTTAATCGTCACGAGGTCAAGAGATCGAGACCATCCTGGTCAACATGGTGAAAACCCGTCTCTACTAAAACTACAAAAAATCAGCTGGGCATGGTGGTGCGTGCCTGTAATCCCAGCTACTCAGGAGGCTGAGGCAGGAGAATTGCCTGAACCCAGGAGGCGGAGGTTGCGGTGAGCCGAGATAGCGCCATTGCACTCCAGCCTGGGTAACAAGAGCGAAACTCCATCTCAAAAAAAAAAAAAAAAAAAAGTTAATCAAAATGGATCACAGACCTAAACGTAAGATACAAAACTATGAAGCTTCTAGATGATAACAGAGGAGAAAATCTAGATAACCTTGGGTTTGGAGAAGTCTTTTTGGAGGCAGCACTGAAGTCATAATCCACTTTTTTATGAAATGAATAAGCTGAAATATATCGAAATTAAAAATTTATGCTTTAAGACGCTGTCAAAAGAATGAGAAGATGAGCCACACACAGACAGAAAATATTTGCAAAAGACCTATTAGATAAAGGACTACTATTCAAAACATATTTTTAAAAAAAGACTTAGAAATCATCAAAAAGAAAATAAACAGCCCAATAAAATGGATTAAAAGATTATACTTTTAACTCACCAAGATGACAAATAGCTATATAAAAGAATGCTTCATGGGAGCCTCCGTGGCTCAGGCCAGTTGTCCTGACACTTGAGGAGGTGAGACTGTGCATTCCAGGCTAGCCTGGGCAACATAAGAACCTCTCATTCACTAGGAATAAAAAAGGATTAAAAAAAAGGTGCTTCACATCATATGTTATTAGAGAAATGCAAATTACGACAACAATTAAATATCACTGGTCAGGTACTATGGCTCACACCTGTAATCCCTACATTTTGGAGGCTGAGATGGGCAGATCACTTGAGGTCAGGAGTTTAAGACCAGCATAGCCAACATGACGAAACCTCATCTCTACTAAAAATACAGAAATTAGCTAGGGAAGGTGGCAGGTACCTGTAATCCCAGCTTCTCAGGAGGCTGAGGCAGGAGAACAACTTGAACCAAGGAGGTGGAGGTTCCAGTGAGTCAAGATCACACCATGCCACTGCACTCCAACCTGGGAGACAGAGCAAGGCTCCATCATAATATATATATACATATATATACATGTATGCACACACACACACACACACACACACACACACACACACACACAGTATGTGTGTATATATATATATATATATATCACATTATACCTACCAGAATGACCAAAATCTAGAACACAAGACAATGAATGTTGGCAAGAGTATGGAGGAACAGAAACAGAAAATCTTATTCACTATTGATGGGATTGCAAAATGTTAACACTTTGGAAAGCAGTTTGGCAGTCTTCCAATCTAATTATACTCTTACCCCATGATTTAGCAATCATGCTCCTTGGTATTTACTCAACGGAGTTAAAAAGAGGTTTACACAGAAACCTGCACGTGGATGTTTATAGCAGCTTTATTTATAATTGTCAAAACTTGAGGCCGGGCAAGGTGGCTCATGCCTGTAATCCCAGCACTTTCAGAGGCTGAGGCGGGCAGATCACGAGGTCAAGAGATAGAGACCATCCTGGCCAACACGGTGAAAACCTGTCTCTACTAAAAATACAAAAATTAGCTGGTCATGGTGGCTTGCGCCTGTAGTCCCAGCTACTCGGGAGGCTGAGGCAGGAGAATTGCTTGAACCTGGGAGGCAGAGGTTGTAGTAAGTTGAGATCGTGCCACTGCACTCCAGCCTGGCACCTGGCAACAGAGTGACACTCTGTCTCAAAACAAACAAAACAAAACAAAACAAAACTTGAAAGTAACCAAAATATATTTTAGGAGGTGAGTGGATAAACAAACTGTGGTACATCTAGACAATAAAATATTATTTAGCGCTAGAAAGTAATGAGCTACAAAGCCATAAGGAACAGGTAAGAAACTTAAATGTGTATTACTAAGGAAAGGATGTCAATCTGAAAAGCCTACAAACAGGATGTTTCCAACTCTATGACATTCAGTACCACAGTTTGTTTAGTCAAGACTATGAAGACAATAAACATATCAGTGCTTCCCAGGGGTTGAAGAAAGAAAAATATAAAATATAAAGAGGAAAAACACTAAAAATGTTAACAGCAGTGAAACTACTCTGTTATGGTAGATGCATGGTCATCATACATTTGTCCTGATCTGTAGAATGTACAACACTAAGAATGAACACTACTGTAGAGTGTGGACTCTGAGTGGTATCCATGTGTCAATGTAGGTTCATCAACTGTAATAAACATACCACTCTGGTGGGAAGTATTGATAATGGGAGAAGCTATGCATGTGTGGGGGAAGGGGTTATCTGTAAAACCTCTATACCTTCTGCTCAATTTTTCTGGTAACCTAAAAGCACTCTAAAAATAAAGTATATTGTGTTAGGGTTTTCCAGAGAAATAGAACCAATTAGATAAACACAGACCTGTAAGAGGGGATTTATTGGCCGGGTGCGGTGGCTCACGCCTATAATCCCAGCACTTTGGGAGGCTGACGCAGGTGGATCATAAGGTCAAGAGATTGAGACCATCCTGGTCAACATGGTGAAACCCTGCCTCTACTAAAAATACAAAAATTAGCTGGGCATGGTGGCACATGCCCAGCTACTCGGGAGGCTGAGGCCGGAGAATTGCTTGAACCCAGGAGGCAGAGGTTTCGGTGAGCCGAGATCGTGCCATTGTACTCCAGCCTGGGTAACAAAAGTGAAACTCCATCTCAAAAAAAAAAAAAAAGAGGGGGTTTATTATAGCAATTGGCTTATATGATTACAAAGGCTCATAATGTGTCATCTGCAAGTTGGAAGACCAAAATACCCAGGTTGCAGTGAGCTGAGCTCACACCACTGCACTCCAGCCTGGGTGACAGACCCAGACTCCATTTCCAGAACAAAAAGCAAACAAACAACAAAAAAGAAGTCAGGCATAGTGGCTTACATCTGTAATCAATCCCAGCACTGTGGGAGACAAAGGCAGGAGGACTGTTTGAGCTCAGGAATTCAAGACCAACCTCAATAACATAGTTGACAGAGGAGGAGCACAGTCATCTCAGACAAACACTGCCACTTTTAGTTCCAGCTGCCTTTCCAGCTTCATGTATTTCAAGGAAATCACTTCTTCTTCATTTTTTTTTCTTTCTTTCTTTTTTTTTTAAGATGGGATTTCACCATGATGGCCAGGCTGGTCCTGAACTCCTGACTTCAGGTGATCCACCCACCTTGGCCTCTCAGAGTGCTAGGATTACAGGCGTGACCCACTGCGCCCGGCCCCAAATCACTTCTTTTCTAACTACAAGCAGCCAAAAAGTAACAAAAAGTGAAACACAGATGTCCAGGCGTGATGGCTTACGCCTATAATCCCAACATTCTGGGAGGCCAAGGCTGCCAGATCACTTGAGGTCAGGAGTTCAAGACTAGCATGGCGAACATGGTGAAACCTAGTCTTTACTAAAAATACAAAAAATTAGTGGGGCAGATGTTGCAGTGAGCTGAGATCACCACATTGCCCTCCAGCTTGGAGGACAGAGTGAGCATGGTGGCATTGGTGACATGCACCTGTGTAGTCCAAGCTAGTCAGGATGCTGAGGTGGGAGGGTCACTTGAGCCCAGAAAGTCAAGGCTGTGGGGAGCCAAGATTGCACCAGTGCACACCAGCCTTGGTGGAAAAGAAAGATCCCCATTTAAAAAAAAAAAAAAATCTGTGCTGCTGTTACTGATATTAGTAGCAACCTGTTTTGTTTGTTTTTTCAAATGTTTACTTTTTAAAAATGATACAGGCCAGATGTGGTGACTCATGCCTGTAATCCCAGCACTTTGGGAAGCCAAGGCAGGTGAATCACCTGAGGTCAGGAGTTCCAGATCAGCCTAGCCAACATAGTGAATTCACATCTTTACTAAAAATACAAAAGCCAGGTGTGCTGGAGCATGCCTGTAATCACAGCTACTCAGGATGCTGAGGCAGGAGAATAGTTCGAAATCAAGATTGCAGTGAGCCAAGACTGTGCCACTGCACTCTAGCCTGGGTGAAAGAGTGAGACTCCATCTCAAAAAGAAAAAAAGAGAATACAGTCCAGGTGCAGAGGCTCACCCCTGTAATCCCAGCAGTTTGGGAGGCCAAGATGGGCGGATCATCTGTGGTCAGGAGTTCGAGACCAGCCTGACCAACATGGAGAAACCCCATCTCTACTAAAAATACAAAATTAGTTGGTCATGATGGCGGGCGCCTGTAATCCCAGCTACTCAGGAGGCTGAGGCAGAAGCATCACTTGAACCAGGGAGGCTGAGGTTGCACTGAGCTGAGATCACAATCATTGCACTCCAGCCTGGGTGACAGAATGAAACTTCATCTCAAAAAAATAAAAATAAAAATAAATGCTGGGCATGTTGGCTCACGCCTGTAATCCAAGCACTTTGGAAGGCTGAGGCAGGTGGATCACGAGGTCAGGAGATCGAGACCATCCTGGCCAACACAATGAAAACCCATCTCTACCTAGTCATGGTGGCGCGCACCTGTAGTCCCAGCTACTCCGGAGGCTGCTGTGGCAGGAGAATCACTTGAACCTGGAGGTTCAAGTGAACAGAGATTGCACCATTGCACTCCAGCCTGTGACAGAGCAAGCCTCCGTCTCAAAAAAATAAAAAATGAGAAAAGAGATTGTCTGGTAGAGGACTTTTGGCCCCGTTCCCCAGCCATGTGGAAAGGGCCTAATTCCCGAAAAGGAAGGCCCTTCCTCCCCCACAGGGAGGGTCCCTTATCTCACTCTATCCTGGCCCGGCCCAAGACCAGCAACCTTCCCGCCCAGCGGCCCACTGAACCAATCACCATCCGCCCCACCAGCTCTCCCGTAACCTCCCGTCCCACAAGCTCCCGCCCAGCAGGCCTCCTGCCCAG